>NW_028296612.1:85000-130000 GCF_055471065.1 Atractosteus spatula
AAGCAAGAGTGAAAGGCTGAAGTGAAATAGAGCGGGGACGAAGGCAGTGAAGAGAGAGAACGTGGGAAGAAGAGAAAAACGCAAGGGAAAAAAAGCAGCGTCGTAAAAGAGGTGACGGAGCTGTCCTCTCTATAAGAAGGGTGCCGGCGAGCCTTGCTCTCGCTTACGGCCACACCACCTTGAGCACGCCTGATCTCGTCTGATCTCGGAAGCTAAACAGGGATGGGCCTGGTTAGTACTTGGATGGGAGACCACTTGGGAATACCAGGTGCTGTAAGCTTTTAAGCGCAGGAGGCGCCCTATCCCCGCTCGCTCGCTCATTCCCCTGTTGACACGTGCAGTGCGGCTTGTCCGTCTGTTTATTTGTCAGCTTTGGCGAGACACGGGTGCTTGTGTATTAGCGTGAGCGTTTTTTATTCTGATCATGAACAGTTTTACAAGTCCGCAAAGGATCGAGGAAAGGTTTATCGCCAGCTGAAAAGAGACACAGCGCTTCGGCTGTGGAGACTTGTTCGGCTGGCGTTCGGGGAGTCGCGTTTTTCAGAATTGTATTGAGATCGTTTTCCACAGAGCTCAGATGTCAAAGCACAGCAGCAGCTCTGCACAGCGATCCTCTATAGCGCCCATTCTCCCACAGCTCCGTCCTCATTGGAAGGAAGCAAGAGTGAAAGGCTGAGGTGAAATAGAGCGGGGACGAAGGCAGTGAAGAGAGAGAACGTGGGAAGAAGAGAAAAACGCAAGGGAAAAAAAGCAGCGTCGTAAAAGAGGTGACGGAGCTGTCCTCTCTATAAGAAGGGTGCCAGCGAGCCTTGCTCTCGCTTATGGCCACACCCCCTTGAGCACGCCTGATCTCGTCTGATCTCGCAAGATAAACAGGGATGGGCCTGGTTAGTACTTGGATGGGAGACCGCCTGGGAATACCAGGTGCTGTAAGCTTTTAAGCGCAGGTGGCGCCCTATCCCTGCTCGCTCGCTCGCTCATTCCCCTGTTCACACGAGCAGTGCAGCTTGTCCGTCTGTTTATTTGTCAGCTTTGGCGAGACACGGGTGCTTGTGTATTAGCGTGAGCGTTTTTTATTCTGATCATGAACAGTTTTACAAGTCCGCAAAGGATCGAGGAAAGGTTTATCGCCAGCTGAAAAGAGACACAGCGCTTCGGCTGTGGAGACTTGTTCGGCTGGCGTTCGGGGAGTCGCGTTTTTCAGAATTGTATTGAGATCGTTTTCCACAGAGCTTAGATGTCAAAGCACAGCAGCAGCTCTGCACAGCGATCCTCTATAGCGCCCTTTCTCCCACAGCTCCGTCCTCATTGGAAGGAAGCAAGAGTGAAAGGCTGAGGTGAAATAGAGCGGGGACGAAGGCAGTGAAGAGAGAGAACGTGGGAAGAAGAGAAAAACGCAAGGGAAAAAAAGCAGCGTCGTAAAAGAGGTGACGGAGCTGTCCTCTCTATAAGAAGGGTGCCAGCGAGCCTTGCTCTCGCTTATGGCCACACCCTCTTGAGCACGCCTGATCTCCTCTGATCTTGGAAGCTAAACAGGGATGGGCCTGGTTAGTACTTGGATTTGAGACCGCCTGGGAATACCAGGTGCTGTAAGCTTTTAAGCACAGGAGGCGCCCTATCCCTGCTCGCTCGCTCATTCCCCTGTTCACACGTGCAGTGCGGCTTTTCCGTCTGTTTATTTGTCAGGTTTGGCGAGACACGGGTGCTTGTGTATTAGCGTGAGCGTTTTTTATTCTGATCATGAACAGTTTTACAGGTCCGCAAAGGATCGAGGAAAGGTTTATCGCCAGCTGAAAAGAGACACAGCGCTTCGGTTGTGGAGACTTGTTCGGCTGGCGTTCGGGGAGACGCGTTTTTCAGAATTGTATCGAGATCGTTTTCCACAGAGCTCAGATGTCAAAGCACAGCAGCAGCTCTCCACAGCGATCCTCTATATCGCCCTTTCTCCCGCAGCTCCATCCTCATTGGAAGGAAGCAAGAGTGAAAGGCTGAAGTGAAATAGAGCGGGGACGAAGGCAGTGAAGAGAGAGAACGTGGGAAGAAGAGAAAAACGCAAGGGAAAAAAAGCAGCGTCGTAAAAGAGGTGACGGAGCTGTCCTCTCTATAAGAAGGGTGCCAGCGAGCCTTGCTCTCGCTTATGGCCACACCCTCTTGAGCACGCCTGATCTCCTCTGATCTTGGAAGCTAAACAGGGATGGGCCTGGTTAGTACTTGGATGGGAGACCGCCTGGGAATACCAGGTGCTGTAAGCTTTTAAGCACAGGAGGCGCCCTATCCCTGCTCGCTCGCTCATTCCCCTGTTGACACGTGCAGTGCGGCTTGTCCGTCTGTTTATTTGTCAGGTTTGGCGAGACACGGGTGCTTGTGTATTAGCGTGAGCGTTTTTTATTCTGATCATGAACAGTTTTACAAGTCCGCAAAGGATCGAGGAAAGGTTTATCGCCAGCTGAAAAGAGACACAGCGCTTCGGCTGTGGAGACTTGTTCGGCTGGCGTTCGGGGAGTCGCGTTTTTCAGAATTGTATTGAGATCGTTTTCCACAGAGCTCAGATGTCAAAGCACAGCAGCAGCTCTCCACAGCGATCCTCTATAGCGCCCTTTCCCCCGCAGCTCCGTCCTCATTGGAAGGAAGGAAGAGTGAAAGGCTGAAGTGAAATAGAGCGGGGACGAAGGCAGTGAAGAGAGAGAACGTGGGAAGAAGAGAAAAACGCAAGGGAAATAAAGCAGCGTCGTAAAAGAGGTGACGGAGCTGTCCTCTCTATAAGAAGGGTGCCAGCGAGCCTTGCTCTCGCTTACGGCCACACCCCCTTGAGCACGCCTGATCTCGTCTGATCTCGGAAGCTAAACAGGGATGGGCCTGGTTAGTACTTGGATGGGAGACCGCCTGGGAATACCAGGTGCTGTAAGCTTTTAAGCGCAGGAGGCGCCCTCTCTCCGCTCGCTCGCTCATTCCCCTGTTCACACGTGCAGTGCGGCTTGTCCGTCTGTTTATTTGTCAGCTTTGGCGAGACACGGGTGCTTGTGTATTAGCGTGAGCGTTTTTTATTCTGATCATGAACAGTTTTACAAGTCCGCAAAGGATCGAGGAAAGGTTTATCGCCAGCTGAAAAGAGACACAGCGCTTCGGCTGTGGAGATTTGTTCGGCTGGCGTTCGGGGAGTCGCGTTTTTCAGAATTGTATTGAGATCGTTTTCCACAGAGCTCAGATGTCAAAGCACAGCAGCAGCTCTCCACAGTGTAGTGGTTTGATGGGTTTACTGAGACAATTATCAATTGTAGCAGTAACCACGAGGTTGTTCGTTGGGGCTTTTAGAAAAGCAATCGTCAGAACAACTAACAACGCACACACACGGGTTCAATACACGAGATACATTTATTAATATGAACTGTGCACCAAACATATACTAGTCTGCCTGGATACGAGCGGCAGACCTTACTGTGAGGGTTATCAATATACAAGGTATATAATCTCGAAGAGATGCAAACACAAAGAGATACACAACAGAGAATATATGTCAATATATATCGTTCGGTTACCAAATCGCTAATCAGTGTTATTACCCACTGTTACTCTAAACTCGGAAGTAAATACATTACTCATGAATTAAATTGATAACAACTTGTGTTGAGGTACAATTAAATTCTCGAGACGCAATGTAGAACATGGGGTTTACTTATCCACTGTGTTTGGATTTGGAATTTCCCGGCACGAACACCAAACCAGCTGACAGGCTCTGTTGCAGCCTCTGTTGCAGCGGTTGTCCAATGGGCGTTGTATCGGCGTCCTCTGGCTACCGGCCAACCAGTCGAGGTGCAGCTCGGAGTAGGACGGGCGGAGGAATCTGACTGCGGCGCGCAGGGCAGTCGTTGCTCCGAGGGGATCTACCAGCAGTCCGGCTGGCTAGTAGAAAGTCTCTATGCACAGAGTGTGACCGCGAGTCCTCACAAGTCACTCTTTTGCCTGGGAAGAAACTGGTTCGTTCCCGGTCCAGCGCTGCTTCTGAATAAGCTATTCAGGTTGTCGACGAGGGTCCAACTGTAGGCTGCCGTTGATCAAGCGGAGCATTCACGTTGGTAGAATTCTGAGTACGTACGGGATCCTCGGCCTCGCGCTTAGAACAAAGTCCAAGTCCTTTTGCAGACAACAGCAGTTGTCACGTGATTGTCTCTGAGGATGCGCGAAAATGGCCATGGAGAGCCCAGAACTGAGCTTGCGCTCCCTTTTTGATCAAGACCCAGATGTGTGCTGATTGGTTGAGAGTTTGGCGGGCATTGGAGACCCACGTGGTATTACCAGTCCCTGATTGGTTGGTCAAGGTGAGATATAAGTCACTTACTCTTGACACTTAGAAATGCAGTCCAGATGTCCATTCGGCACTCCCTAGACTGATAGGCGCCAGTGGATGACCATTGATCATGATAGCCAGGCTTAGCTAATTGCATCCCCGTCTGGGAGCTTGCTTCTTATCAAAAGAAAAACATCTTAAATCAACTTGCATGAATTCTTTCTCTGTGGTTGCACCACAGAGATGGAGGGTGAGATGGGGCCTCCTTTAGGAGCATACCAACGCTTAACTCTGTCTTATTAACAAGCATTGCCGCTACACTACCATTAATGTGCGTGGGTTGAAGAACAGAGGAAAGAGGTTAGCTGTCTTTTCTGAGATAGCTGAAAGAAGGATAGACTTCTGTTTTCTCCAAGAGGTGCACTTGGCAGGGAATAGGGATGTGGACCTATTCCAGAACGAATGGAAAAAAGGAAAATCATGGTGGAGTGTAGGAGGGGTCCATTCGTCAGGGATAGGTGTCCTTTGTGGCTCCCCTGAGTTTGTTGTGAGTGACACCAGAACAATTGTCCCTGGCAGACTTTTGGTGGTGGATGGCAGATGGAGAGACATGGCTTTGCGGCTGGTGAGTGTGCATGTGCCCGCGGATAAAAGGCTGCAGAGTGATTTTCTGAAAGATCCCTGTCTCTACACGAACAGAGGTTTGATAGTGGGAGGGGATTTTAATATAGATTTGACAGACGCACAGGGTGGTGGGGTCAGCTCACTTTTACAAATCACTAGGGGGTTTAATTAAAAGATGGGTTTCACGGGCTTAAACACTACACATGGGATAATCAACGAGGCATGCAGAGGCGTCTGGATTATATTTTTCATGGTCTAAGGTTGGAGATCCAGAATAGATCTATAACACCTACATGGTTTTCGGACCATGCGTTGTTGGTGCTGACCTTTAAAGTTAAAGAAAATGGCTTTAAAGCTGGTTTCTGGAAACTTAACAAAACGGTTTTAGATGACAGGGAGTACCGGGTCAGGATTGTGCGCCTATTAGGTCATCTTGTAGGAATGCGGAGGAAGTTTAAGACTGAAGTTGGGTGGTGGGAGAGCTGTAAGAGGGTCATTGCTAAGGTCACCATTGACTTCTGTGCGGCCCGAAGGCGAGCAGAGCGGGAGGAACTGACCAGGCTTCAGCAGGAGCTGAATCGGATTTATATGGAGGCTAACCGGAGTGGGGATTTCGATCTGAGGGCCTCTACCAGAGTACGTGCTCTGCTGAGGGAAAAATGGTTGCGGCAGGCCAAAGATTTTTTGTTTCGTCTGAGGGGCACACAGTTGGAGAATGATGAGCAGTGCTCAGCCCAGTTTTTCAGTCGTGTTAAGGAACAACAGGAAAAGATCTACATAGAGAAACTGATCAGGAGGGATGGAGTGGTGACCGAAGATATTTCCGGCCTGATAGAGTGTGCGTCAGAATACTACAAGGCTCTCTTCACTGAGAAGAAGGTGGATGAGCAGGTGCGTGGAAGACTGATGGCACAGGTGCGTATTAGGAACTGGGAGGACAAAGATCTGGACTGCCCTTTAACATCTGAAGAAATAAAGGCAGCCATGTTGGGTTTGCGGAAGGGCACCGTTCCAGGTATTGACGGCCTGCCCGTCGAGTTTTATATTGCTTTTTGGGAGCAGTTGGGGCCTGTTTTGCTAAGGGTTTTTAAGGAGATTTTAGAACTGGGCGAGCTGAGCCCCTCAATGAAGACGGGCATACTGACTCTGATTTACAAGAAGAAGGGCGATAAGGCTAATCTTGATAATTTGAGGCCCCTACAGTTATTGTGCACAGATTATAAGATCCTTGCTAGAGTTTTGAGCAGGAGATTGAGGAACATCATGGCGTACCTGGTGCGGGAAGACCAAACGTGTGCAGTGGCTGGCAGGCGGATGGACTGGAACCTGCAGTTGGTGAGAGACGTCACCGAATGGGTGAGTGACAGAAGATTGCCTTTGATGCTCGTGAATCTGGATCAAAACAAGGCTTTCAATAGAGTCCACCACGGGGCTCTGTGGGAGATCCTGGCAAGAATGGGGGTGAGTGCTAGGTTCATCGAATGGATCCGCACCCTGTACAGGTCAGTGGAAACACGTGTCAGCATTAATGGATGGGTAGGAGGTGGAATCCCGGTCACGTGTGGCGTACGGCAAGGGTGTCCTCTGTCTCCCTTGCTCTATGTCCTGTACATAGAGCCGTTCCTGGACTGTATACGGATAGACCAACAAGTAGAAGGTGTGGTAATTCCAGGAAGCAAAGGGAGGCAGGTCAAGGTGATCGCATATGCTGACGATATTACCTTGTTTTTGAGCTCAGAAAACAGTTTGGCCAGGGTGCTCAGCATAGCTCAAGAATTCGAAGACGGTCTGGGAGCCACTTTAAACAGGAATAAGAGCTCTATCAAGTACTGGGGCACTTGGAGAGACAGGAGTGACACGCTTGGGGGTCTGATGGTGGTGCAGGAGCCTATTAAGATACTGGGAGTACTGTTTCACCCTGAAGATGCTGCTCGCCTTAACTGGGAGGCAAAGATGAGGAAGGTGACACGAAAGTTGGGGCTATGGCAACACAGATCCCTCTCCTTTCTCGGGAAGGTGGTTGTGTTAAAGGCGGAGGTCATGCCGTTGCTGATTCATCTTGCGGTGGTTTACCCCCTGCCGGCGAGAATGCGTAAAGAGCTGGTTCGCACTGTGTTCACCTTTGTGTGGGGCGGTAAGTACGAATACATAAGACGAGCGGACATGTACAGGCCGGTTGAAGAGGGAGGAAGAGGAGTCCCGGATCTTCCTCTGAAGTTGGACTGTGTGTTTGTTGCCAGCCTCGGTGTGATGTTGCACGGAGATCCGGTGCACTTCTGTTTTTTCTTTGTCAGGCTGTGGTTTTCCCATGCGATGAAACATCTGATGAAGTGGACGGACTTGACGCCTAAGGCCGAGAAGTTGCCTTTGCACTATAAACATGCAGTGCACTGGTTGAAGGTGCACCCGACGGTGAAGGCAGACCTTACCTCGTTGGATCACAGGCGGATGTACCGGATGTTGAGACACGAGAGCAGTCCTGCGGTACCGGGGGTGCCCCGAGAAGTCTGGATACGGACGCAGGCGAAGCCTTTGGACAACAGACTGTGTGATTTAAACTGGTTGTGTGTGTGGGACAGACTGGCTGTGCGAGAGAAATTATACAGACTTGGCTTAACTAAGCAGAGGAATTGTCCTCGGCAACAGTGCCACAAGGAGGAGACAGTGAGGCACGCATTTTGGGAGTGTGAATTTGTGCAGCAGGTGTGGGGGGAGTGTGCACGTTGGGTGTCCCCATTTTTCACGTCAGAAAGGTTAAATTATGCAATGGTATTAAAAGGGGTGGCGGGTATCAGGAAACGGAATGAGAGGTTTCTGGTGTGGCTGCTGATTAGTTTAGTAAAAGCGTATGTGTAGCAAGATAGGAATGAACTGGTGAAGCATGGTGTGCATGGAACGGTGGGTGCTGTGGTGTGGAGGGTGAGGAATGACATAGGGAACAGAGTGAAATGGGATGTGCGAAAGTGGGGGTTTGCCGCGGCGAAAGAGCAGTGGAAAGAGTTGTTTGTGTTAGGGAACTGAGTTAGGTGTAGGGCTGTGAGAGTGTGGTGTGAGTGAGTTCTCACATTTTCATATAAAATATAAAAAAAAAAAAATTATTCGCTTCTCGGCCTTTTGGCTAAGATCAAGTTCAAGTGGCATGCCCGCAGTTCTTGTCTTTCCAAAGGTCTAGAAGGCGATCGAAGATCCTGAAGAGTGCTTGAGCTGGTATCGCTCTAGGTTGAGCCTAGGGGGTTAAGGCCAAGCAGCAGCTGAGCTGGGTGGGATCCGGCAGCAACGTTCTCTCTCTCTGCTCTCTCCTCTCCTCTCCCCTCCCCCTTTCTCTTGCTCCGCCTCCTTGGCCTCTTGGCTGGGAATAGGTATACGTGGCCTGCCCGCGGTGCCTACTTTCTTCCTCGAGACTCGGAAGCGCTATCCGCTCCCTCTCTCGCTCTCTCTCTCTCCCTCTCTCTCTGCCTCCTTGGCCTCTTGGCTGGGAGTAGGTACACGTGGCCTGCCCGCGGTGCTTGCTTTCCACCTCGAGACTCGGAAGCGCTATCCGCTACCTCTCTCTCTCGCTCTCTCTCTCTCTCCCTCTCTCTCTGCCTCCTTGGCCTCTTGGCTGGGAGCAGGTACACGTGGCCTGCCCGCGGTGCTTGCTTTCCACCTCGAGACTCGGAAGCGCTATCTGCTCCCTCTCTCTCTTGCTCTCTCTCTCCCTCTCTCTCTGCCTCCTTGGCCTCTTGGCTGGGAGCAGGTACACGTGGCCTGCCCGCGGTGCTTGCTTTCCACCTCGAGACTCGGAAGCGCTATCCGCTCCCTCTCTCTCTCTCTGCCTCCTTGGCCTCTTGGCTGGGAGCAGGTACACGTGGCCTGCCCGCGGTGCTTGCTTTCTTCCTCGAGACCCGGAAGCACTTTCCGCTCTCCTCTCTCTCTCTCCTCCTGCGCCTGCACCTAGCTGAGCTCTGCCCACAAGGACAAAGGCCAGGGCTCCCTCGCTGCTCCTTTGCTCTCTCTCTTTCCCTCCGTTTTTTCCCCTTTTCTCCTCTACAGATGGCAGACAAGAGGACACTGATCCGGTTCCACTGGACCAAGAAAACAGAGACGATGCCGACTGCAAAATCCTTTTTCATGACCTTCCTGCAAGGGATCTTGCAGTTGGTGGCCGGAGATCTCTACTGCCTCCAGGACAACAAGACAGAGAGATACATGGAGGCCTACATGGCCACGGACGCCTCGTATGAAAAGGCAACAAGACTGATCAGGGAAAAAGGTAAGCACCCCGGTTTCTCTGATTTCAGGCCGGAGCCTATGAGGAAGACGAATCAGAGGACCATCACAGTTCACACATACAACCCCTACGTACCAACGGAATGGGTAACAGCGTACCTAGGGAGGTATGTAACTGTGGTGGGAAAACCGACAGAGATCAGGGACGACGGCGTCTGGTACAGCAAACGCCAGTACCGAGTCCTCCTGAAAGAGGACCCAGAGGGCGTTGACGGTTTCCAGCACCCCCCGGCTCGCTTCAACATCGGAGCCGACAGGGGGTACCTTTTCTGCCCCAGGATGCCGGATTTCTGCAACAAGTGCAGACAGTCCGGCCACAAGGCAAACACGTGTGACATCGTCAGATGTCACAACTGCAACGAAGACGGGCACCTGGCAAAAACCTGCCGGGCAGCCAAAAAGTGCGACGGATGCGGCGCCGAGGGACACCTCCTTCACCAATGCAAGGTAAACAAACCTTCGTTTGCGCAGGTGGTGGAAGCCGGCCAGCAGAAACCGGTCTCCAGACAAAGGGAGAGAGGTGAGAACAAAGAACCCGCACCTCCCCCGCAGAGACCCCGAAACTGCCGAGGCCACACCCCCAGCCGCACCGGTGCCACAAGATGGCCGCCAGGAAGAAGGACGACCGGAGGAAGAGCCCTGGATAACTCCCAGCAAGAAGGGGAAGCGAAAGCGGGAGAAGAGAGCCAGGGCGGATCCACCTTCGGAAGGACAGAAAAAAAAGAGTGGTAAGGGAGAACCGTTTCCTCGTCCTAGAGGAAACTGAACTTTCTTCCCTCGAGGCCCAGGAACAACCGGAGGAGGCGGCCCAGGAAATGGAAACCCTCCCCCCCAAGGCCCAAGGACGACAGAAAGTAACAACCCAGGAAACGGAACCCCCCTCCCCCGAGTCCCACGGACAACAGGAGGAGGCAGCCCAGGAAGAGGTAACCCCCTCCCCCGAGGCCCAGGGGCAACAGGAAGAGGCAGCACAGGAAGTCGGAACCCCCTCCCCCGAGGCCCAGGAACAACAGGAAGAGGCAGCCCAGGAATTGGAGCCCCCCTCCCCCGAGGCCCAGGAGCAACTGGAGGTCCCCGAAACTCCCGGAGAAAGGGAAGAAAGGAGTCTTCCCGAAGCGGTGGCGGAGAGTATCCTCGAGGAAGACGAGGATTACTTCGAAGCCGCCCTGGAACCCGGACTGATGGTAGGGCTGGACCTGTCCAGCATGTTTACTTTTCAGTCCCCAGCGAGACCTGGAGGGAGCCCAGCATATTCCCCCCAGGACCCGAACGAGAGGAGTTACATCTAGGCTAAACAGTGCCCAGATGTAGACTCCCAAGTTCCAACTGTAAGCACTGAGAGGAGGTTTAACTTTCACTAGTTTAATCATGACTGTGAAACTAACCTTCCTAACAACTAACGTGAGAGGGCTGAGAGACCCGGTGAAAAGACGGGGAGTCTTTCATGATCTGGCCTCAAAGTCTTTCTCAGTTTGTTTCTCACAGGAGGTCCACCTGAAGGATGAAAGCGACAAGCTGACATTCACCAGGGAATGGACGAAGGGAGAATCATGCTGGAGCGTAGGAGGGGTCCACTCTTCCGGAGTGGGAATCCTCCTCGGAAACCCAGAGATGACGCTGGTTTCCCCCTTCTCGGTGGTGCAGGGCCGGGTCCTGGTCGCAGACATCGACTGGAGGGGGCAGAAGTTGAGAGCAATTAACGTCTATGCTCCTACCGAACCCTCTTTCCGGAAGGAAGTGTTTGCTGACCTGGCCAGCTGCTGCACCACCAACAGACAGGTGGTGCTCGGCGGGGACTTCAACGTCGACTGGGAGAAGGGGAGCGACGCTAGCTCGGTAGAGCTGGAGTCGCTACTCAAGCAGTTCTCCTTGGTAGATGGCTTCAGACGGTGCCGCCCTAACGACGCCGGAACGACTTGGAAAAACTCCCGGGGAGTGTGCAGCCGCCTGGACTACATCTTCCTGCACACGACCTGCTCCCTGGAGTCGGCGACGGTGTCCCCGGCGTGGTATTCCGACCACGAGCGTTTGACGGTGGTGGCTAACACCAGCCTGCCGGCATTCGGTCGTGGGTACTGGAAGCTGAACCGGGAGATACTGGAGGAAGACGACTTCAGGGCACTGTTCCGGAAAGACTACGTGAGCTGGGTCGATCTGAGAGACGGCTACAGCTCTGTGGTGGAATGGTGGGAGTCGGTGAAGGACAGGACCCGAACCCTGGCGCAGACGTACTGCAGACGGAAGGCGGCCAGGGAGAGGAAGGAAGCTGCACGACTCCAGAGGCAACTCGAGGAGGAGTACAGCTCGGCTAACGGGGGAGGAGCCTTCAATTCAGCCCGGGCACGGGACCTGAAGGAGAGGCTCCGCAAACTGCACACCGAGAAAGCCAAGGCTTTCCTGGTGAAGGCACAAAGGGAGCATTATGAAAATAATGAAACCTGTTCCTCCTATTTCTTCAATCAGGTCTGAGGAGCCCAGAAAAAGAGGGTGATTCACAGCCTGAGACGGGGAGACGGAGAGGAAGTGCTGGACGAGAGCGACAAAGTAGAAGCGGCCACCGCTTTCTACACGGAGCTCTTTTCAGAAAAGCAGACGGAGGTGGAGGCAGGCGATGCTTTTCTGGAGGGGCTGAAGGCACGAGTACCGGAGGAGGTGAGGGAGGACTTGGAGGGTCCGATCACGGCCGAGGAGCTGAAGGCGGCACTCTTGTCCATGGAGAATGGCAAGGTGCCGGGGCCGGACGGACTCCCCAAGGAATTCTACACCTGGTTCTGGGACACCCTGGCGGCAGATCTGGTGGAAGTGGCGCAGGAGATCTTCCACCGGGGGAAACTCGGAGACACCATGAGGGAGGGCATCATCTCCCTGCTCTTCAAGGGAGGAGACGCCGCCGACCTCAAAAACTGGAGGCCGATCACGATGCTCTGCGTGGACGTAAAGATCCTGTCCAAGCTCCTGACCGGCAGACTGAGAACATGCCCATGATGGTGGTCAGCCTGGACCAGGAGAAAGCCTTCGACAGAGTGAACCACAGCTATCTGTTCAGGGTGCTGGAATGCTTCGGTTTCGGAGAGAGTTTCAGCCGCTGGATTCAGATTCTGTACTCTGACGTGGGCAGCAGAGTGAACGTGAACGGAAACCTGGGGGATTTCATTCCCCAGGAATCCGGAGTACGACAGGGCTGCCCCCTTTCACCCCTTCTCTATGTTCTCTTCACAGAGCCCTTAGCAGAGGCGGTGAGACGGGAAACTGTCATCGACGGCCTGGAGATACCGGGAGGCGCGGGGGAAACCCTGAAGATCTCCCAGTATGCCGACGACACGACGCTGTTCCTGAGGTCGGACAGGGGGTTGAGGAGGGCCCTGCAGGTCATGGAGCAATACTCCAGAGCCTCGGGGTCAAAGCTCAACCGCCGAAAGAGCAAACTGAAGTTCTTCGGGCCCTGGAAGCACAGGACGACGGCGCCGGAGGGTCTCGAGCTCTGCACGGAGCCCCTCAGAATACTGGGGTTTCCTTCCAGAGCCAGGACAACGAGACCAACAACTGGACCGAGAGGATCGCCAAGGTGAACGCGAAGCTGGGTCTGTGGAAAACGCGGTCGCTGTCCTACACAGGGAAAGTGATGGTGTTGAAAGCAGACGTCCTGCCAGCTTTGGTTTACCTGGCGGTGGTGTACCCGCTGCCGGCCAGACTCAGACGAGCGCTTCAAGGGATGATCTTCGGCTTCGTCTGGGGTGGCAAGTACGAGTACATCACGAGAAACCGGATGTGTCAGCCGGTCGAGGAAGGGGGTCGAGATGTCCCACATTTCCCCCTGAAACTCGACTGCATCTTTTTCTGCAACCTCTGTCAGGCGCTGCGGGAGCCCATCGGCCACAAGTACCAGTACTTTGTCAGGCTGTGGCTCTCCGTCCCGATGAGGCACTTGGTCCAGTGGTCAAACACTGGGCCCAAGGCAGAGAGGCGACCGAAGTTCTACACCCACGCTGTCAAGTGGAGCAGGAGGTACGAGGCCACGAGACAGCCAGAGCTCTGCACCAACCACAGAGCTCTGTACAAAGAGGTGAGGGGGCATCTGGTCGCCGACGAAAGGCTGCAAGTTCCCAGACAAGTCTGGGAAAGGACGCAGCCTAAAGAACTGGACAATCAACTGAAGGACCTCAACTGGATGGCCGTACACAAGAGACTGGCCACCAGAGAGGTCCTCTACAGACACTCGCTCACCAGGAACCCGCATTGCCCCCGGGACACGTGTTTCATCGAGGAGACTCAGGAGCACGTGTTCTGGAGCTGCCCCTTCGCCAAGGCGGTGTGGGGCAGAATGTACAACACCATGCAACTCCTGGAGATGGGTGCGGTGCTCAGTTACCAGTACATCCTGCTGGGGCTGGCACCTACCGGATTGGACAAGGGGACGCAGTTCCTGATGTGGCTGCTGCTGTCCCTCACAAAGAAAGGCCTGTGGGACGCGAGGAACAATCTCATCCGGCACAACATCGAGTGGGGAGCGAGGGAGCTGGAGGAGAGGATCCTGGCGGACCTCAGGAGGAGGATGAAGCGCGACGTTGCCAAATGGGGTTTCCCCACGGCAAAGGAGCACTGGAAAGGACTACGGACCCTGTACAGGGATTAATGGTTAACAGCAAGTGATAGGGTTTGGAGGGACTCTCATAATAGCGCAAATCCTCCCACACTTGCAATGATTGATAACGGACAATCACCGCCGTTCCGCCGTTGTTTTTATTACATGGAGTGTTAATGTGTGAGATGTTTTCTTTTGAGATGTTTTTTTCTGATTAAAGTATATTTTATAAGAAAAAAAAATATTTATTTATGTATTTATTTAGTGGTTTCATTAGTGACAAAGGCTAAACTTTCTTGGAAAAATGTATTTTATGTAAACCATGTTTGCTATTAATTCATTTAGGGCTAGAATATGTTCATTGTCTTCCAATGAAAGAAGGGTTCCTTTCGCCGTAGTCGGGAGACATTAGAAGCTTGCTGTTACACCAAGCATTAGCATGTTAAAGCGATTTCATTGAGGAGCCTAGCTTTCTTAACTAGTAAGTACTGTACTTACTGGGTTTTGGAGGGGGGAGGTGTCTTTCACTGGAAATCTTGCCCCCTTCTACTTTGAAAATATCTGTGAAACCGGTTTAATTCGTCATAGCCAGCACTCCCGCAGAGAGGGGGGGTTGTATTTGCAGTGCATCGGTATAGATGGGAAAGCCAGAGCCGACCGCTACGCCGCCCCCGTGTTATGCTCTTTGTTAATGTCTAAGCCGGAACACATCATTATATCTCATTTTGTATTTCTTTAAAAAAAAAAAATCGTTTGCCCAGCCTAACAGTATTGTTGTTATTGTTTTTATCCTGTAAAGCACTTTGAGGAGCCACCTTTAAAGGCGCCATATACAATAAAGTTCATTATTATTACTATTGTTAATTTGCTGGACAGAGAGGTGAACATTATTACGCAGAAGACAAAGATAGCAATTTACGTTGCATTGTGCATTGTGCTGCTGTAATACAGTTTTAAATACTTAAAAGTCTAAACAGTATCAGCTTTATTTATGTGTTTTAAATAAAGGCGATTTAAACGCGATTTAAATCAATATAAATGTTTATATTGTAATGCATAGGTGACTATTCATTGTTATTAAAATGACTTAAATTCGATCATGTTGTGATATTTAGAAATATAAATTTGTTTGGTGCGAGTGAAGTTTTATTTAATCTCTGACCCAGGGAAACTTTTTATTTTTTCAAAGAAATGTTTGTTAAAAAAAAAGTCATGGCTCCAGCTAGATTCAAACACCCAACGTGTGAGGTGGGAGTCAGGAGCCTAATCCACAGTGCCATGTAAGGAGTGTTGCAAAAGCCCTACAAACAATATCAACAGACATCATACAGCGTGTACAATTCTTGTGTTGCGGTACATGAATATAATTATAACGTTATTAATTTCTTTAGATACACGATTCCATACTATATTCCCTTTTAATCAAATTCTAAAAGTATGCTTGTTGACTCCGGTATCACGTTAGTTAAAGACTTCAATGCTTAAAATGTTTAGGGAGAAATGGAATACTGGTGTGTATGTTTTCTTTAAAGTACCGAGACCAGCCATATACTGTATGTTTATGTTCCAAAATTAATATCGTTTATGGCCTTCACACGCGTTAAAGTATGCTTCCATTCTTTATATGCTAAGCTACTAAGATTTCCCTTCAGTGGTAAAATTCCATATAAATATTCAATACTAAAACGTGCACAGTAAAGACATTTAAATCTTTCTACGACCGACCAACACACCACGAGTGCCCCTGTCGGTCAACCAATCACGTACCGCGGTATTTTGCGTCATCGCGCGTCACAAAGCGCGAGGCCGTAGCCAATTACCTCTGGTACGTCTCTGTGCCGCGCACGTTGAATGGCTGCATCTGTAAGACTGCTAAATAGCCAACCTGCAGCTCCTTCAGCAAATCACCTGTAATGGCTACATGGACACACAGTTTTCACTGTATTCAGCATAACTGCAATACATGTATATATTGCATACACCATGGACACATAACAGCTCTACTCATATTGAGTTTTATTCAATTTCAAAAATGTAACCTCAATTTTGTGATTTTTGTGTTTTTGTGATTCTTGTGATTCTTGTGATTTTTGTGAGCTCGCAGAAAAAGACATTTCATTGCCAGAAACTACTGCTACACGCTGTATTGTTGTGCATTTGATTAATAAACTTTGATTTGATTTGAACATAAACACAGAATCTAATGCGAGAACTTTTTCACGTCTTCGGTACCCCAGGTACCCCATCGTGCTCCCTTAGTCCCAGTAGACCTCTCGTATAAGAAGATATCTCTCATCTATCTGTGTACAGATCAGCAGGGGGTCCACAGCTGATGGGAAATTAAGTAGTGACCTGTGTCAGCATGCATGAGCTGCAAAGGAAAAAGTACAGGAAGTACAGAAAAGTTTATTCCATGCTGAAAAGAGAAAGAAACATGACGTGGACCCTTCTTCAAGTGTGACATGGAATAAACCCTTTACTTGTTCCTTTGATGTTAATTTAGACCAGATCTCCAGCAAATACCTAACAGACTACAATCCCACTGCATAAGGTGTTAAGGACAACCTTTACATAGCAGCATCTAAACTGGTTGCTTTCAGAAGCTAAAGACCAGCGCAGGCTGACGTTGCACAAACACAGGGTGAAACAGGGTTTCGGCATGTTTTCTGTCTCCCCCTGGGAGGGAAGGGACAGTAAAATAGCAAGGAAAACACAAGGGAAGAAAATGAAAAAACAGTGCTCACTGCAAAACAAAAAGTAAAAGAACATTAAAAGCATATCTGGGGAACAACAAAAACACAGAATCTAACTGCGAGAGCCTTTTCACGTTTTCGGTACTCCATCGTGCTCCTCCCGTCTAAGAAGATATCTCTCATCTATCTGTGTACAGGCCAGCTGGGGGTCCACAGCTGATGGTAATTTAAGTAAGTAGCTGTGTCAGCATGCATGGGCTGCAAAGGAACGAGTAAAGGTTTATTCCATGCTGAACAACGTTTTGGCAGTGGAGTCTTCATTGGGTGTGGTACAGAGTAAACCTTTACTTGTTTCATTCATGTTAATTTAGACCTGATCTCCAGCAAATACCTAAGAGCACCTAAACTAAAAAGTTGCTTTCAGTAGCTAAAGAAACAGGCTACACTGCTCCAGGTAAAACTCAAACTCACAACCTCAGCATGACTCCACTGTGCGCTGCTGTATAAATACCACACGCTGACTGATTGCGCCACTGAAGCTGCACGATTGACTTTGCCTGCACAAACTGACGTTGCACAAACACAGGGTGAAACAGGGTTTCGGCATGTTTTCCGTCTCTGCGTGGGAGAAAGGGACAGTAAAAGAGCAAGGAAAATACAAGGGAAGAAAATGAAAAAAATAGTGCTCACTGCAAAGGAGGGAGGAGATCTCGGGTTTCGACATTTTGTTTCATCGCGCCCTTTGTTCCTCTCTCCAGCGTCCCCTGCCTAAAGTGACGCTTCCCTTTCTCAGCCCAAAACACAAGCGAGACACCAGCAGCAGACCTTGCAGGTTTCCGTAGTGTAGCGGTTATCACGTTTGCCTCATCTTGCACGCTTCTGTACTTCACAGAGGTCTTGAGCCACCAGTCAATGTATTTCCGATGCCTTCATGCACTCTTGTACCAAACGCGCGTTCCTTCTGTACGCGGAGCCGATCATTTGCAATTGGGCTGTGCCGACAGACCAAGACAAGCTCTGTCGGCTCAAAAGCAGCGCAGCACCTGCGAGAACAACAGAAAGATTAGCATCCAGCGGGGGCCTCTTAGTGAGCCGAAAATCTCATCAAGAATCGGCTCCAGCAACAGGGCTGGGCGCATTGTTCCATTCTCCGACCACTCTCGGTGTAAACAAGTCCCTCCTGGTCTCTGCTTGAAATGCACTTTCCTGCGTTTGCTTTGGTGTAACTGGCTTCCCCTGCATGGGCGAATGTGAAGAAGATCCTTAGTAAGTCATTGAAGAAAACCGAGAAGAGGTCGGAGTGGCCTCTGTCGTTCATCAACGATCCAGTCAGGCAGTACTCCTCTGTAAAGCGCCGTTCGTTCACATCGATTAGCTTTTTTTTGCCTTCATTTGTGCAAGTAGTAAAAGCAGACGCCCCTATTCTGCCGTGACCCGGTTGCGGCCACAACGCAAAGTACTGACCACTATACGATCACGGCGAGTTACCGAGACACACGTGGCAGGGCGGAAAAGGCTCTGCTCTCTTCGTGTGACATAATTCGGAAAAGTCCTGACGTTGCATTTCAACTGAGCCCCAGTATACATCGACCCTTCGACACTCTGAGTGACAACTCTCTTGCGTGTTTTCTCATATTTATGTAGTTTGCTTGCATGATGCCCTGAAGAGCAGGATTCCTGGTTTTCACCCCGGCGGCCCTGGTTCGACTCCCGGTATGGGAGCGTGTCAGTTTTGCCTTCTGCTTTCCAAAAGATCAGCACGTGTACGAAGGAGCCGCATTAAAACCACTCGAACGTGCAAAACGTGCAAGAAGAGGGGGCGCTTGTTTCCAACCGAAGACTTCTCGCGTGTGAGACGAACTGATCATTGCTGCAGCTCGGAAAGCTGCAGGAGGTGGGAGGGTGACTCTGGTAGACAGGGCTGACCTTTGGCAATAGGATTTATACTCTCCAAGATGATATTTGCACTTTCTGGAGAGGCGATTTTCTCCACTTCAGTAGCCCGATTTTGTCGATTGTGTGGAGAGGGCTGTAGAATGTGGCGCCGCCTTTCCTGCTCCGTCCATGACAGGCGTGCTGGTCTCTGGAGAGAGATCACGGTCCATCAGCGCACTCCAATAAAGGCACTGGAAGCAGCTGAATCGCATTGGCGAAGCTCAGCACTGGGCCGCTGGGCATGATTTCCCACCGTTTCCATAGTGTAGTGATTATCACGTTCGACTCACACACGAAAGGTCCCCGGTTCGAAACCGGGAGAAAACAGACCGGCGCCTTTTGTCTCCACGCACACTGTTTGGGGATTCGCCTAGCGCTGTGATCGAACAGACCCACTCACCTCTTAGTGTGGCGGGATCTGCACAATGCATGTCGCAGCGCTTCCTGCTTTCACCTCAATGCGCGTCCTGATGTACCCCGGTCACCCGCGTGACAGGTGGGGATACTCACCACTATACTAACAAGGAAGACATCGCTCTCTCCGACCCCCTGCATCGTGTCCCGACCCACCGTGCTGGAAGCCAACACGTGCTGTGATTCCTTTACAGAGCAGAAATGACAACCGAGGAGCCGAGAGAGGCGGGGAATCAAACCCCAGTCTCCCGCTTGACAGGCAGGGATACTTGCCACTATACTAATGTAGAATTTGGGCATTTAAGGGGACAATTATTAATTGTAGCCGTAAATCACGAAATTGATTCTTTTAATGGCAGAATCCAACCATGCGATATAACTCAAACAACGCACACACACAGGTACTAATACACGAGGATACATTTATTAATACATAAAATATGCATGTAAACCTAACAGATCTTATCGTGATGGTTTTCAGAATACAAAAGATATATATTCAATCAGTTACAAAGAGTTACATATATCAAGAGGACATACGTTCAGTATATCATTCATTTAGACCGTTTCGTAATTGAACTTGGTTACAACTTCTACATTAGATACTCAAAACAAGTACATAACTCTTAGGAATTAAATTGATATCAACTGGTTGGGATAACAATTGAATTCTTGAGCTGTAATGCATTGAAGTTGAATACTCATCCAATCTCTGGGGATTCAGATCTCCTGCGGGCTCTCTGGCTCCGTGCCAGGCTGTGCTGTGCTGCTTGCAAAGGTGCGCTGCTGACGCTCACTGACCGGCTAGTTAGTGTTGGCTTTAACTAGCAAAGTTTGTGCACAGGAGAAAAGATGACTGTGGGTCCCAGCAAGTCAGGAAGAGGACCGGTTCGTTCCTGATGAAGCGCTAGTTCTGAATAGTGATTCAGCTGTCCACAGTTCCGACCTGTTCACGAGGCTTACTGCTGATGCTAACCTCGGGTGGATCCTCTGGTTACTCTCTGGCAACCTCCGCTCTAGACTCTTAGAACAAAGGAAAGTTCTGGCACTCGGACACACTGGCCGTTCCGTGGTTGTCCGGGCTGAGTCTCAGGATGGTCAGGAGGCGCGCTGCGAGAATGTCCTTCCCTTGGGAACCTTCTGTTCCTGGGCCGTCCTGCCCTGGAATTCTCCTTTAAATTGTCCGAAAAAGTTCACAGAATTCTCGCAGGCCCTCTGTGTTGCCTGTTGTTACCTGGAGGAACTTCAGCTCGTTCATTGGCTGAAAGTTCCATGGGCATCAGAGTCCCACGTGGGTTACTCGGCCCTACCAGTCCCTGATTGGTTGATCAAGGTGAGATATGAGTCACTTACTCCTGACACTTAGGAATGCAGTCCAGATGTCCTTCTGGCACTCCCTAGACAGATAGGCGCCAATGGTTGACCATTGATCATGATAGCCAGGCTTAGCTAAGTGCATCCCCCTTTGGGAGCTGTCCCTTATCAAAAGAAAATATCTTTAAATCAGCCTGCATGAATAGTTTCTCTGTGGCTGCACCACAGAGATGAACAGAGAGATGAGGCCTCATTTGGGAAAGCACCGCAACACTTAATTCTGTCTTATTAACAAGCATTGCCGCTACACGGGTTTGCTTGAACCTTTGATAAAAAAAGTGATCTGATCTGAAACTACCCAGCTTACAATCTCTGAGGTAGTTGTTACTAAATACATGTGCCGTGTGCCTTTACTTTTGTAAAAAACTGGTATCGGGAAAAGTTTCTTAATATTTCTTTTGATTAGCATGCAAGAAAATGTGATCATTACCTATGGAATTTCCCGCCAGCGAGGAGCTTGAATTCACAACCTTGAGATTCACCTTGAGTCACAGAAGAGGTCGGCCTGGTCTTCAGTTTGCCAACGATAAGCTCCGGCAGTGCTCCTCTGTAAAGCAGATTGTTCGGATCGGTTATGTGGGACGGCACTTCGATACTAAGATTGTTTGCAGCACACGCACGGTTTCCCCCCTTCACACAAAAAACATAGACGAAGGAAGCTCTCTTGTCTTGGGCTGCTGACTCCCGGATTTAAAGCGCTCTGGGTGCCAGCTAAGTCTCTAACAAGCACACTATAAAGACAGGAATTACACTTTGCTCACGTCACGCATGGAATGGCGAGGCTACTTGTTCCAATATTATCTAGTCACACCTCATATGGTGCCGATTCCTGGTTTTCATTTAAGAAAGAGCACTGCAAACACCGTAAACAGTGCAAAACGTGTGATGAAAGAAGTCTTTTACATGAGTTGGACATCCTCTTGTACACGGAAAGCAGATTGAGATCCTCTGACATGAAAAGTGCCAGATAAAAGCCATTTCTCATCCTTTCTCTTAGTGGTGGAGCTATCGCATGTAAATGAGGCAACTTACAAGGCGAGCAGGCTCGGTGCACACCGAACGCAGATGTCTCAGAGCAGTTGAGACGTGTCTAAGTGGCCGTCAAAGGACAGCACTTTGCCGGCGCCGTGGCTTAGTTGGCTAAAGCGCCTGTCTAGTGAACAGGAGATCCTGGGTCCGATTCCCAGCGGTGCCTTTCTTCCTGTCTTACTGTACAGAATTTATCCTTACGGGCAAATCCCATGCCTTTCAATTCAGGTGAATGCAAGTGTTCGTTTCCTTTCTGGAACAACTTGTTTTGAAAGAAATCTATACAGCTTGCGAAAGATGAAACACAAATCTTGCTTATCAGTGAAGAAGAGGTACTCCCAGCAGGCCAGCTAATACCAGCAGTGTTTTTTTTTCACCCTAACCCAGAGAATGGAGAAAAGCGAGGCACCTGTGGCTCTGCAGTGTAATCAGTTCGCGAGTTCGGCGGTTAGCTGAAAGAGTGGCAAATGGAGCTCGCCCCAGCCCGTCCTTATTCTTTTAAAGAGGATAAAAAATTAACTTCGCCGCCATTACTACCAGCTTTAAAAGACTGCCATGGGCACGGAAAAAAACACACTACAGATGACTTTTCTGGAACCGAAGCAGAGATTCCTTTACGAACCAACTGATAAAGCTCAGCCAGTGAATACTGTTAACAGAATGTGAAAGCACGATCAACTTTGTAACTGCAACCACAGGAAAAACAGCAAGAAGCAGGCTCCATTCCCCATTTAAATCTGTCGTGCGAGGCATGCTTCTTGAACGCATGAAGTAAATCCCACGATCGCTTTTGAACTTGGACAAAGTACTTCCAAAGGAGCGCTATGCGCAAAGATTTAACAAGCTCATCCCCCGCCAACGATTCGGTGTGAAGAAGCAGAACATTCAAGTTTCACAGACAGAAGCGGCACGCCAGCACAGCCAACATTAAAACGGAGGGCACACTACGATTTGCATTGACACAAAAGTGATCTGGGCAGACGTCGTTCCCTGCATAACGCAAAAAGTGGCAAAGCGCTTTTGGGTTGAGAGGACGCAAGAAGGTTTTTGTTTTGTGCCTTGATGTCAAGCTGAGAAAGTATCCTTAAACACTTTGCTTAGTTTCTCGAGAGACTGCCAAAAAGCAGTTCCCTCCCTTTCGTCTGAAGTCAGCTGAAAGGAGGTGGCAACAGAAGCACCTGGCAGCGGTGGGATTCGAACCCACGCCCCCGAAGAGACTGGAGCCTTAATCCAGCGCCTTAGACCGCTCGGCCACGCTACCCGCTGTGTGCTGTCTCTTTGTCTCGTTATTTGCTCGGAGGAGGTCGGGTGGGTTTTGCTCTTGTCGCCCGACTTAGTGGCGTTATGACCGTGGAACCGACTGCACCTGCTTTTTCTGAGATGCTTCCCCTCTCATGGCGAGATCTCGACTTCTTTAACACCTCTGGATAAAGATCTTCTGTGGAGCAGGTTTCAGACCTCTGCGTACAGCACCCTTGATGTCATTTTATCTTTAAAGCAGCCGCATCCGGAAAGTTGTGTCTTTTACGTTTTATTTGAACAACAAAACTACATACAATACAAACAAGAGCACATATAACGTATCAAGAAAATCATCAGGGGCACATGCTATAATACAATTACACTTTATGAAAAACGATTACACAAGGTAAATAAAGATAAGGTCTGCACAGCTTGTTCTTACATTTCGAAAGAGTCCGTAAATACCCCTTTACGTCTATTTTGAACTGTTCAAACGTAGGACTCTTCCCAGACCATTTCACTTTATACCACATTCCTAAACGAGGATGCATCTCCTGTTTTAGAACTATTTTGGCCGTGTGGCTTATACAACACACCCACAGTATTCTAATGGTGGACTGCAGATCTGTGCTATAGTTCAGTCGAATTCGAAGGATCCAGCAATCGTACTGGATTTGACTGGGATTCTGAAATGTCTCTTGCAAAAGTATTCGGGTTTGCTTGAACCTTTGATAAAAAAAAGTGATCTGATCTGAAACTACCCAGCTTACAATCTCTGAGGTAGTTGTCACTAAACTCGGACGTGATGTGGCACACATGTGCCGTGTGCCTTTACTTTTGTAAAAAACTGGTATCGGGAAAAGTTTCTTAATATTTCTTTTGATTAGCATGCAAGAAAATGTGATCATTACCTATGGAATTTCCCGCCAGCGTGGAGCTTGAATTCACAACCTTGAGATTCAGTGTTCAAGAGTCACAGAAGAGGTCGGCCTGGTCTTCAGTTTGCCAACGATAAGCTCCGGCAGTGCTCCTCTGTAAAACAGATTGTTCGGATCGGTTATGTGGGACGGCACTTCGATACTAAGATCGTTTGCAGCACACGCATGGTTTCCCCCCTTCATGCAAAAAACATAGACGAAGGAAGCTCTCTTGTCTTGGGCTGCTGACTCCCGGATTTAAAGCGCTCTGGGTGCCAGCTAAGTCTCTAACAAGCACACTATCAAGACAGGAATTACACTTTGCTCACGTCACGCATGGAATGGCGAGGCTACTTGTTCCAATATTATCTAGTCTCACCTCATATGGTGCCGATTCCTGGTTTTCATTTAAGAAAGAGCACTGCAAACACCGTAAACAGTGCAAAACGTGTGATGAAAGAAGTCTTTTCCCCCCTTTGTCTAAAGCAGAACACAGCGGAGTCATGCCGAGGGTTGTGAGATCAAGATTTCAGTGGAGCACTGTCGTCTACGTCTTTAGCTACATGAGTTGGACATCCTCTTGTACACGGAAAGCAGATTGAGATCCTCTGACATGAAAAGTGCCAGATAAAAGCCATTTCTCATCCTTTCTCTTAGTGGTGGAGCTATCGCATGTAAATGAGGCAACTTGCAAGGCGAGCAGGCTCGGTGCACACCGAACGCAGATGTCTCAGAGCAGTTGAGACGTGTCCAAGTGGCTGTCAAAGGACAGCCCTTTGCCGGCGCCGTGGCTTAGTTGGCTAAAGCGCCTGTCTAGTAAACAGGAGATCCTGGGTCCGATTCCCAGCGGTGCCTGTCTTACTGTACAGAATTTATCCTTACGGGCAAATCCCATGCCTTTTAATTCAGGTGAATGCAAGTGTTCGTTTCCTTTCTGGAACAACTTGTTTTGAAAGAAATCTATACAGCTTGCGAAAGATGAAACACAAATCTTGCTTATCAGTGAAGAAGAGGTACTCCCAGCAGGCCAGCTAATACCAGCAGTGTTTTTTTTTCACCCTAACCCAGAGAATGGAGAAAAGCGAGGCACCTGTGGCTCTGCAGTGTAATCAGTTCGCGAGTTCGGCGGTTAGCTGAAAGAGTGGCAAATGGAGCTCGCCCCAGCCCGTCCTTATTCTTTTAAAGAGGATAAAAAATTAACTTCGCCGCCATTACTACCAGCTTTAAAAGACTGCCATGGGCTCGGAAAAAAACACACTACAGATGACTTTTCTGGAACCGAAGCAGAGATTCCTTTACGAACCAACTGATAAAGCTCAGCCAGTGAATACTGTTAACAGAATGTGAAAGCACGATCAACTTTGTAACTGCAACCACAGGAAAAACAGCAAGAAGCAGGCTCCATTCCCCATTTAAATCTGTCGTGCGAGGCATGCTTCTTGAACGCATGAAGTAAATCCCACGATCGCTTTTGAACTTGGACAAAGTACTTCCAAAGGAGCGCTATGCGCAAAGATTTAACAAGCTCAACCCCCGCCAACGATTCGGTGTGAAGAAGCAAAACATTCAAGTTTCACAGACAGAAGCGGCACGCCAGCACAGCCAACATTAAAATGGAGGGCACACTACGATTTGCATTGACACAAAAGTGATCTGGGCAGACGTCGTTCCCTGCATAACGCAAAAAGTGGCAAAGCGCTTTTGGGTTGAGAGGACGCAAGAAGGTTTTTTTTTGTGCCTTGATGTCAAGCTGAGAAAGCATCTTTAAACACTTTGCTTAGTTTCTCGAGAGACTGCCAAAAAGCAGCTCCCTCCTTTTCGTCTGAAGTCAGCTGAAAGGAGGTGGCGACAGAAGCACCTGGCAGCGGTGGGATTCGAACCCACGCCCCCGAAGAGACTGGAGCCTTAATCCAGCGCCTTAGACCGCTCGGCCACGCTACCCGCTGTGCGCTGTTTCTTTGTCTCGTTACTTGCTCGGAGGAGGTCGGGTGGGTTTTGCTCTTGTCGCCCGACTTAGTGGCGTTATGACCGTGGAACCGACTGCACCTGCTTTTTCTGAGATGCTTCCCCTCTCATGGCAAGATCTCGACTTCTTTAACACCTCTGGATAAAGATCTTCTGTGGAGCAGGTTTCAGACCTCTGCGTACAGCACCCTTGATGTCATTTTATCTTTACAGCAGCCGCATCCGGAAAGTTGTGTCTTTTACGTTTTATTTGAACAACAAAACTACATACAATACAAACAAGAGCACATATAACGTATCAAGAACATCGTCAGGGGCACATGCTATAATACAATTACACTTTATGAAAAACGATTACACAAGGTAAATAAAGATAAGGTCCGCACAGCTTGTTCTTACATTTCGAAAGAGTCCGTAAATACCCCTTTACGTCTATTTTGAACTGTTCAAACGTAGGACTCTTCCCAGACCATTTCACTTTATACCACATTAATAAACGAGGATGCATCTCCTGTTTTAGAACTATTTTGGCCATGTGGCTTATACAACACACCCACAGTATTCTAATGGTGGACTGCAGATCTGTGCTATAGTTCAGTCGAATTCGAAGGATCCAGCAATCGTACTGGATTTGACTTGGATTCTGAAATGTCTCTTGCAAAAGTATTCGGGTTTGCTTGAACCTTTGATAAAAAAAGTGATCTGATCTGAAACTACCCAGCTTACAATCTCTGAGGTAGTTGTCACTAAACTCGGACGTGATGTGGCACACATGTGCCATGTGCCTTTACTTTTGTTAAAAGCTGGTATCGGGAAAATTAAAGTCAAATCCCAAAACAGTAACATATTTAAGAGTAAATGCCTCCTAATAGCTAGCAAGCGCTCCTAGTTAGTAAAGTTGTTTGTGTCCCTGCCTGTCACGTGGGAAACCGGGGTTTGATTACCGACGGGGAGACAGCTAGTTTTTTTATGATCAGATTCCAATCTTTAATGCTGTGAGAACTTACGTAACTTTCCTTTTCTCACATTTTCTGACGACTATTCCGAAGGAGCGCCCTGTCAACTCCTAATACTTTTCAAAAATCTGCCTGCATGTTTGATTATTTTTGTTTTATTTAGAAAAAGTTCAATATTGATCATAACTAAAGAAATTTATGATCAGAAACAAAAACAAAATGTTGAAGATGCAACTCGATCTTGAATCAGAGCTGGGTGACACGGGCTTTTGTTCTGATATGGTTGTACGAGAAACAGGAGGAATCTCTTCTCTCCTATGGAGCATGAGCTGAATCAGGAATGAGACATGTCATATATCAACGCATGACCTACATCGTAAAACTAAAACTAAATTAAAAACTAACATTAAGTTATCAGAGACATTCATTTATATACAAACAAGAGACAGACAAAGCAATAATACTACATTAACTTGTCCTGCACTGATCAGACTAATTGAAATGGTCTGATTCAGAGCCTGTGCAGCTTGTGCTAATACAACAACGCCAGTATTGAACCCTCAGCACCATACTGACTACTGAGCACAAGTTCAGCTGCTCTCCAGCTTTGTTACGCACGTTTTTTTATTGCAAATGGAGCTGATCTCCAGACAGTACAGTGTTAATTAGTCAGCAGCCTCTACTAGTAATACATCGCCCCTGTCCAAAATCTCTAGGTAAAAAAAACACATTTTATACATTTGTCTGCTTAAAGATATAATCTCTTTAAAAAAGACAAAGGGTTTGTGTGTCAATTGTTTCGATTAATTTCGAACGCAAAGAAAAGTAGTTTTATTCCAAGAAATCACACATTTGTCGCATCCTCCATACTATACTTCTCTCTTGTAGTAGTAAAGCATTTTGATTTAAACTGAACAATATATTAAATGTTTCTTCTATACACTTACGATTAACATAGGCAGCCTTGAACGGATTGCGGAAATCAAATATACATCTGGATTCAGAGTGTGCTTTCCAACTTTTGTGTAACATTTTCCTTTGATAGGGCGGAGTTGTTTTTAAAATCTGGATTAAATAAAAAGGAGTGACGTCAGTGTAAAACAGCTTTCCTTCATGGGGAACAACAGTTGTGTTCCATATTTCTAATTATTTTGGTTTCAAGATAGCAATTTAGTATGAAACATAAAAGCCAGCTGGATAAATCTGTTACACGTCATTTACAATGGTCCTTCAACTAATAGCCCACGCAGGGATCAAACCCCAACTGTTGGTACGAGTTGCGTAAGGCTCTGCAACATGCAGATGAGAAACTAACCTCCGCTTCTTCATTATATACACAGTGAGCTATATATGCGGGCTTACTGCCCCCTACGGGCTCTGTATTTGATTGCGGTACAAGACCGGCCATGGAGAAATGAAGTGAAGAGGGTGTGTTCATTAAAAGGCTCATAGCGTCCCTGGGAGGTCTCAAACCACCACCCTTTTGGTTAACAACCGAGCCACAAAGACTCATGTACAGCTTAACACTTCTCGGTCTCAGTGAAAGTGATACACTCGGTAAAATTTCTGGAGAATCATTTGTCAATTTCCCTACGGGATTAATAAAGTATTATCTATCTATCTTAAAGGAAAATCGCCAACAGTGGCCGATATCTATTGGAGTTATTTTCATTCTATACTGCAATTTCTGAAGGGTACCCTGTGAAAATACGAATTTTGACGAGAAGGGATGGACATATAAGGTCAGCAGGCTTGGGGAATTGGACCTTATGGTGAAGGCTGCGGGCTCAGCATCAGCAGAACCTGATCAGTATCGGTTGACTCCGATATACTTTGACAACTTAACTTCTGGATTTAGAGACATTTACCTTAGTGTCGGTATACTAAGATGTTTTGGTAACGAGGAAGGAGGGACAAAGCAAATTGGCAGAATGTGTGCTATTTTGTTGACTACAGTCCTCCCATGCCAGAGGGTCAATATTAAAAAAAAACGTAACAGTATAATCTCTTGTACTTCACAATTTAACAGTGTCTGTTACATTGTGTCTCACACCTCAGTGTCAGAATTGTGAGACAAGTTTGTAATCAGGAGGGAGGGCCATAGCAATTCAGCAGAAATTGCATTCACCTTTTCCCAATGCATTCTCACATGCCATTTTCTCACATGCCATGCTCAGAGGGTCATATTTTTAAAATGGTATCATTAAATGTCCTGAAGTTCAGGATTTTGACAGTCTGTTATATTGTGTCTCACACCTTGATGTCAGAATTGTGAGACGAGTTTGTAATCAGGAGGGAGGGCCATAGCAATTCAGCAGAAATTGCATTCACCTTTTCCCAATGCATTCTCACATGCCATTTTCTCACATGCCATGCTCAGAGGGTCATATTTTTAAAATGGTATCATTAAATGTCCTGAAGTTCAGGATTTTGACAGTCTGTTATATTGTGTCTCACACCTTGATGTCAGAAATATGAGACGATTTTAAAATCAGGAGGGAGGGCCCTAGCAATATAGCAAACATTGCATTTACCATTTGACAATGTATTCTCTCATGCCATGTTCAGAGGGTCGTATTTAAAAAACGGTACAGTACAATGTTCTGAAGTTCAGGATTTTGATAGTCTTTTCCATTGTCTCTCACACATCTGTGTGAGAATTTTTAGACATTTTTATAACCAGGAGGTAGGTTCGATCACCCTCTGCTCATCCTCAGTTAACCATATAGTCTCATATGCCATGTTCTAAATGTCCCATTTAAAACTGCTATATTAAAATTTCTTGTAAAATGCAAGAGTTTGAGACTTTTTATGATCAGAAGGCAAGGTCCTGGAAAATATGCAGAAAGTGCCAGTGAATTTACGTTTTGCCTTTGTCTTATTTACTCGTGGTATAACATGCCAGTTTGTTTTATTGTGAGTTGTGTTTCTGAAATGTGCTTCATACAAAAATGCAATTTGGACAGTCTCTACTTACATATTCCCCTTTACTGAGGAAATGTACAGTAATACATCCGGATAAGTATTTTTAAAAATGACTATTTAAATGACTCATTTAAAAATGAGCCATCTACAGGCGAAAGACGACATAACATCACAGCAGCAGCATTTAAGATGGAACGAAAAACGCAAAGCAGCAGCTGGCGAATAAGAAGCCAACTTCAGCCTCGTTAATGCAATAGCATTAGGTGAGGTGGAAAAATATTTCTTGCTCTGAATCTTAACATTTTTATAGGAGGTGTTCTAGGACTTCTTGCCTCAGAAAAAAAAACTGCCAGTACATCACTTATTTCTAATCCATCAATAGCAGCAGTGTTATCAGTACTGAGCCCTAAATGTAGGTCCTATCATCATATAAAAAGTCGAAAGTATCGACTGCATTCAACTGATAAAATGTATCTTCTATGAGAGTTATATCTTTATCCAAAATACATCGGAAACAAATTTGCACGTTTTTTGGGGGGGATCCTGAAGACTGAGACTCAAAACTTTTTTTTCCTTCTTTCCAGGAGGAAGGATTATTCAGATGCAAACATTGTCCCAAAATCAATGTACTCTCCACTGATATTCAAATCCTCAAATTCTTCATCTGAACGTCGATATTGAAATATGATATCGTAGAAATTGTGGTTTTCTTTTTAAAGCAAATTTTATGCTTTAAATTAAATAAATTTTATTGATTATGAATGTGCCGGAAATTTTTCAGTACTTTAGAGGGTTCTGCCATTTTAGATGTTATGCTGTTCCTGTCTGATTTATCAAATGTGTCATTTAAATCTCCAGTCATTTCTATATCAGTCTGAACGCCTTGCAGTAAAGATTGCAATTCATCCAAAAATGCCAAGTTTCCCACTGGTGATACATACAAGGAAATGAATGTATATTTTCCCCCCAAATCAACAAATTTAAAATCAAATACCTCCCTCATCTGCAGGTGGAGAGAATAATGTCAGAATAAATACAGGTTTAAAAGTCAGGAGCATTGATAGTCCTATTTTAAAATGACACTAAAATGCTCACAATATATTAAAAAGCTCTGTAAAATGCAAAAATAATAAAAAAAATATTAAAACAAGGTAAAAAGAAATAATACACAGTTATAAAGCTCAGGAATTATCAATGTGAAGTTACAATGGGTTGATTGTGTTTCATGTGATTTAAAAAATAAAATGTTTGCAAAAAATCCACTTACAATATGCTAAAAATGGCAAGAATACTTAACCTTTTACTACCAGTGACATATTTAGCCAATGTCCGCCTGGAATTTCCTCCCCCTTAAACATTTGTTATATCTCTGCAGCAGAACATAGCAGGAGCCTGGTTCAGGTCTTAAATTGAAGCTAACCCCCTTGGCTTTGAGTGTGAATAGTCAAATTTCTTATATTTCTTAATGTGTCCACTCAGCAGACAAACATATGAAAAAAAAAACAAAAAAAACAGCTGGCGAACATTTTTTTTTTGGTCTTCAGAGGTCAGATTTTTCAACTATATGCATGTCAAGGGCCTGGGAATGATTTGAAAACCTTGTTCTAGGTGGCTACTAGCTTGGATAAAAAATTGGGACAAATTGATCAATTAGAGAAAATTCTACATCATGTTTTGTGAAGACTGGACCTGGAATGAAATTTCACGCCTATAATAAAAAATCATAAAATATAGAGAATAATAAGAATAAAAACCATTGCAATTGCTATAAAAACCTTAAGACACTGCTAGAGAGCCTTTATCTGCTGTTATGCAATGAAAAAAAACCTCAGAGTTGCCTTCTGGTGTGAAAAAAAGGAGCACTGATAAGAAACTGATAAAAAAACTGATTGATTATCCCTTCTGAGTCAATGATTGACAGCTAAAAATGCAGCCTGAAGCTTCTAGAGGAAGTCTCACCCCCTAAGGGCTCTGAATGGCTGAAAATACAAAGAATGACAGCGGTTTTTACCAATCAAATCGCCTTATTTTTGGCGCTCGTTCTTCAAACATTTACTACGTAATCAGTAACGTTTACTTGTCTCTAGCTCTTGAGATAAACTAGTCTGGGTTATTTTGGATATATATCATGCTCCAGAATAAGGTAAAAACATGGGATATATATATATATTTGCTGGTTTTTGCTTTTGCGGTTTTGTTGGTAAAAATGTATGATATTGACATGCTGTGCTTGCCGGGTTGCCGTGTGTTTTTATTGGGATTCTGCTAGTTCATTAATTTATTGGTTTATTGCATAATAGTGTCATGTCTGTGGAAACAAACTTTATGGTTTTGTTGTGGTGATATTTGAGAATACGTGCATGTGAGAAAATTGTGGAGCGGTTTCAAACAAACGTTGTTTATCTCGCGTTTATCTTAAAAATAAAAAGTGTCATCTGGGGAGACAGGAGTGGTCCTCGGTGACCGCGATCCGGGCTACGTTAACAGGTGTGTAATTTAAAAAAAAAATAAAACAAGTTAAAAATAAATACTAAATGGGTTTAACATTCAGGAATGTAATTGGTCAGATGCTTACGATAAGTGATGCTGGTGTTTCGTGTGATTTAGCGAATTCAAAAAAATATTCATTTTAAAAACGGCAAGAGCTCGTATGAAAAAAAAAAGTTCGTAAGTATCTTTGTTACAACAGCCGCGCCAGAACTATTCAGATACTGTACATCAGAAAAGTACCTGAACTTGACTGGTTTATATTCAGTTATGTGCATTGGGAACGAAAGGGAGACTTAGATGGATTTTATTAGGGTTTTAGGAATCAGAAAATTTATTTTTACACGTTTATGCCTACGAGCAGAAATAACTTCCTGCTTTCAGCGCTTTTTTTGTTTCTGCTTGTAACCTCGAACAGAGAAACCCAGTACTGAATCACAGAAACACCCCGGAGTTTCTGTGTTTCTGGGATTTAAGAGGGATGTATGCAGCGGTGTTACTAGTCTGGAAGGAGGAGACACGCATTCCGCACGGGGAGCGTAGAGCAATGAGCCGCACCTGCTGCGCGCTGAGTCCTGTCCTATATAACCGCTGAGCACGGACACAGAGAGTCTCCAGCCAGTGTTGGAGAATTATGATTTCTATGTTTTTTTTTCCTTTTGAGCAGAAGATGGATTTCTTCCTCTAGTTAAAGTTATTGGAGTTGTGGTTACTGTGCTAGACCGTCGGGAATAGCGCTTTTATTTATTTTTTATCAAGCAGTCTGCTGTATACTGTACGTGAAATAAAGATAAGAGTGCTTTCTTGATACTTCACAAGAGTATACATAATTCACGAGCTGTATTAAAAAAAATGAACTGGAAGAAAAGCAATAGGGCTGGAGTTTATAGACTGTGATGCAAATACGAGAGTAGGAGAGGAGGGGGACTAGTTCAGGAGCACAACCGGCCCTCTCCTGCCCATTCTCCCACCAGGGTCTGTTGTAACCCAGTGTGAAATTCAGTGAAATTGCAGTTCAGCTTTTGATCACTCAGCTGCTTTTCCCTGGGAATATGGGGCAAATAAAGGAGATAGCAACCAGACTAGAGGGAGAGTTTTTATTCCTAAGGGATGACTTGTTTTACAACAGCAGACAACTTAAAGAAACAAAAACCTCTGTTCTGCTGCTCCAGGTTGGTTCCACTGGAAACAAGTGTGGCCAGGAGCTCATGAACAGTAATTAGGGGTTGTTTCCACAAGGGGGGCTGGAGTAAGTTAGATGTCAAGGGCAATAAAACTCATTAGACCTAATTGACCAGTTAAAGTGAGTTGTTCTGCTTTCTGCACAGAAACCAGTGCTCTCTTCTCAATGTGTGGGTGAGTCTCTCAGTGATATAACAGCTAGGCAGGACTGCCACTGTGGTCTATTTCATCACCTGTGACCCCATCTTCCAAAGACAATAGTCCAATCTAGCATAGAGTGTCCCGGACTGCTCCGTCAGTGACAGTGAGAGGTTTATCTTGTCTCTTGTTCCGCCAGAATGTAACAAATAGTGACCCCTTAATGGAGGAAACTTTAGCTTTTGTAGGTAATTATACCACTTGACAATGTTACAGGTGTTGGGGGGGAACCCCTAGTGATCCCACAGTCTCACATAGACAATGGCCAGTCTACACAAACCTCCAGTCAACACAGCCCTGACCCCTGTTATGTCACCCAGGTCTACACTGTGAGACAATGATTATTTAGGAAAATTGTAAGGAATGCATTCCAAAGCAGTCAATGGAAGTATGGAATTAAAATAGTCATGTCTTGATAAATAGAGTATATTATCTATTTATTATACCTTTACATTGTGACAAAAACAAATTTCAAGTCCATTATGAGCACACACAGCATATTAAAGATGGGTCTCTGCACTGTAAAGGAATCTCAGTTCACTTATAAAAACTTTAGCTAATAAACCTGAAATGTCATTTCTTTTACTGCTTGTTCTTTAAGGTACTAACTCATTGACATTATGTAGATTAAAATAAGACTATTCACAAAGAAAAAGCATTTATCACAAATGTATCATGCCAAATAAACTCTAGTAATCAAGAGCAATTAAGAAAAGGAAACAAAACCATCTTTTGAGGATGCCAGATAGAAATGTAAACACACACTCACACGTGGGGCCAATCTTACCAGAAATCAATTAACCCACCAATGATCTTGGACTGATGTCTGAAAACCAGAGCAAACAGTACAATATTAAGGTACTAAAGCTATTAGTAGAACAGATCTAGCTTCTCAACATAATACTTATGTCTGAACTTCATTGAATAGTGACACTTCAATCTTTCATATTCAATATTTTTCACAAAATCAACAGCTGAGAACAGACCGCCATATACCTTTATCCAGTGGTTTTCAGAGCAGAGACATCCGTGTGGGCAAGAGTTCTTTCCCTGAGGTCCACTGGACGTCGGCTAGCCACGTTCTGGCTGGGTCGTGTGTACTCCTGGGAACGTCGCCTGTAATGAATATTGGGGACTTTGTACAAATTAATAATGTGAGCATATTAATATGATTTGTGTTGAAGCCAAACATAGACAATCACTGTTAAAACTTGAATTCAACCTCCAGTGTCTGCTTTTGAAATGCTGATCATCACCCGTCTTCTGGCTTCTAGATGCACGTGTTAATGGATATTTCTTGTCTTCTTTTTTTTCCCCCCATATGCTCTTCTCTGTATCATTAAGTACTTCTGGGTCATTTCATGTACCTCGTGGCATCTTGGCTGGTGGTGAATGGCAGGCAGCTGCTCTAAAAATAACATGCCTATTAATATGATGTTGAAGACAAAACCAAAACAATACAACTTTGTTTTGCACTTTAAAATTTATCACAAGCTTGTCATATTTACAGTCATCGACTGATTTAGGCTGCTGTTCCTGTGAAAAATGTCCTTTGTTTAAGAAAGATTCAATTTAAAATCTTTAGGTTTTAAATATAAACCACTGGCAATATGGTAATCACTTTTACAACTTTTAAGAAGTTGCAAGATCCATATCCCTTCCTTATGAACTTGAACTTGAACTTTATTGCCATATGTAACCGGTACTGGTACAATGGAATTCTTACTCATAGAAAGTCTCTCGATTGTAAAACAAGTGTAAAAAACAAGACAAAGTGCAAACAGTGCATCAAGACAATGTACAAACAAACAATAGACAATGTGCAAGTAAACATGTAGACAGTTTGAATGTAAACAATACAGACGTGTAAACAATGACTGGAGATGTGCAATAGATAAGAAATCATAAAGAGGTAGATGGTGATGGTGTAGGTGAGGTCCGAGGGGGATGGCTAAATGTGTTCGCCAGTCTCACTGCTTGTGGATAGAAGCTATTGAAGAATCTAGTGGTAAGTGTCCGTATGCTCTTATATCTCTTGCCTGAGGGCAGTGGGGTGAAGAGCTCATGCCCGGGGTGGTGACTGTCTTCTGTGATGGCCAGAATTCTACCACAGCAGCGGTCCTCATAGAGCTGTTTAATCTCGGTGAGACTGCAGCCGATGATCTTCTGGGCCATATTGACCATTCTCTGCAGTGCCTTTCTTTCTCGCGAAGAGGTGTTGCCATACCACACGGTGATCCCGTTGGTGAGGACGCTCTCGATGGTGCAGCGGTAGAAGTTCACCAACACATGTATTGGCATCCCCCATCGCTTGAGGCACCTCAAGAAATAAAGGCGCTGCTGAGCCTTCTTCATGATAGAGTCAGTGTTCACAGTCCAGGTTAGATCCTTAGAGATGTGAATTCCTAAAAACCTAAAGCTGGTGACTGTTTCCACTTCCATTCCATCAATACTGAGTGGGCTGTGAGTGTATGGCCTGTGTCTCCGAATGTCCACTATTAGCTCTTTCGTTTTCTTTATGTTCAAGTCCAGGTTATTGCTATGACACCACCTAAGCAGCTGTACAACTTCATCCATGTAAGTGGACTCGTCATCATCACTGATCAGTCCTATTATAGTGGTGTCATCAGCAAACTTAATGATGCGGTTGTTGCTGTGTCTTGCTGTGCAGTCGTGAGTAAATAGGGAGTACAACCTTGGACTCAGACAGCAGCCTTGTGGGGTTCCAGTGCTCAGGGTGAGTGGTGTTGATGTTTTATTGCCTATCCGCACCACCTGTGGTCTCTCGATAAGAAAGTCCAGCAGCCAGTTGCAGACAGAGTTGCACAGACCTAATCCCCTGAGCTTTGTCACCAGTTGACTGGGTATGATGGAATTGAATGCTGAACTGTAGTCCACAAACAGCATTCTCACATACGAGTTCTTAGTGTCCAGGTGTTCCAAGGCTGTATGCAGAGCCAGGGAGACAGCATCATCCACTGATCTGTTGTTCTGGTAGGCGAACTGCAAGGGGTCCAGGGACTCTGTGATGGAGGAGTTGATGTGTGACAACACCAGCTTCTCCAGGCATTTCATCACCACAGATGTTAATGCTACTGGGCGGTAATCATTCAGGCATGTCACTTTTGCCTTTTTGGGGGTTGGAACAATAGTGGTTTTTTTGAAGCAGGTGGGGACCATGGACTGTGACAGGGAGGAGTTAAAGATGTCCGTAAGCACTGTGGTCAGCTGGGCTGCACATGTCCTTAGGACTCGAGGTGGTATCCCATCAGGCCCTGCAGCCTTATGGATTTTCACCCTGCTCAGAGTCTTCTGCACGTCCTGCTCTGAGAGTTTCAGAACAAACTCGCCCTGCACACTTGGGGTCTTCTCAGCATTGCCCGTGTTCAGAGCATCAAAGCGGGCATAGAAATGGTTCAGCTCGTCAGGCAGGGATGCGTTGTTCGTGTCAATCTCCTGGCTGCAGCCCTTGTAGCCTGAGATTGACTGTAATCCCTGCCACAGCCTCCGGGTGTCAGCGTACTGCGTTTCAAGCCGCACTCTGTAGCTCCGTTTGGCGCGTTTTATGGCTTCCTCTAATACATACCGTGATTTCTTGTACAGCTCTTTGTCCCCCGATTTGAACGCGATGGATCTATCTTTTATTTTATTGCGAATGTCGTTGTTGAACCACGGTTTCTGATTGGGAAATGACCTAATTTTCATTTCTGGTACACAAATGTCGGTGCAGTATTTAATATAGCTGGTGACCGCGTCCGTATACTCATTTAAATCTGTGTCGGGAGCTCTGAATGCGTCCCAGTCTGTACTATCAAAGCAGTCTATTAACTTGCTTTCCGCCTCCTCAGACCAACAACGCACTGACCTGTTCGCAATGGGGGAGGTCTTCAGCTTCTGTTTGTACTCAGGAAGCAACAGGAGAGCGATGTGGTCCGACTTACCGAAACTCGGTTTGGGAAGCGCTTTGTATGCTCCTTTTATTGTTGTGTAGCAGTGATCCAAAATATTGTCTCCTCTTGTCGGTACTGTGACATGCTGAATGTATTTTTGCAGTACTTTCCTCAGAGTGCAGTGGTTGAAGTCGCCAACTACAATTGAGACGGCTTCTGGGTGGGAGTTTTCATGCTTGTTGATAATGTCGTGGAGTTCGCTATGTGCTGCTTCCACGCAGGCTTGAGGTTGAATGTAAACGGTTGTGATGATAGTGGCGGAAAACTCCCTCGGCAAATAAAAGGGTCGACATTTTATGGTCAGGTGTTCTAGATTCGGCGAGCAGGATTTAGAGATTACCTTCACGTCGGTGCACCACTTGCTGTTGACCAGGAAGCAGACGCCTCCTCCTTTGTGTTTGCCGGTTGCTTGGTGGTTTCTGTCCATGCGGTAAATGGTGAACCCCTTTGGCTGGATGGCGGTGTCCGGGACGCATGCATTCAGCCAGGTTTCAGTGAAGGCATAAACACAGCAGTCCCTCAGGTCCCTTTCCGCATTGATCCGACAATGTAGCTCATCTATCTTATTGTCCAGTGACTGAACATTAGCTAACAAAATAGACGGAAGCGGTGGTCTGTGCGGACGCCTTCGTGGTCGCGCTAGTACGCCGCCTCGTCTCCCCTGGCGTCTGCCCACCTGTTGTTGTTGTTTGCCGCATCTTTGTCCGATCCAGCAGGTGGGGTCCGGTACGTGAAAAAAGTTGTTTGATGACATTAAGGAGTCTGTCCTCAGGTTTAAAAGCGTTTGTCTATCATAAGTAATGACAGACATTGAGCGTCCAACACAAAACAAGAGTATTAACGTATAAATAAACATTAAAACAGACACACAACGAGAGAGCTTTCTGTAAACCGTCGCCATCTTTCCATCTTTTCTTATATCCTTGCTGATGAGAATGAGAAATGCTATTTTCAAGACATTAACACGAATATAATTTTTACATTAATTCCAAGGTACAAGAAAATGAATATCTTCAAAATATGCACTTTAATATACTTACTTAGTTTCTTTTTTGGAAATGGTCAGTGAACCAACCACTCCAGAGCTTGTCCTTCACCTTGAAATTATTTCCTGGAAATGCTGTAATCACAGAGGAGCTCTTCTCCCCTCAAAAATGTCCCTTTTTGTCACAGACAGAATTATGACAGACTGTTCGTTGATTATAAATGACTTTCTTACAGCCCTTACATTGTCTTTTCTCTTTGATTGATTTATCCATCTTCCGATTTGCCTCCTTATCCGGGAGGCAGGCTCAGTGTTTTTCACGAGCATCAATGCACAGTTTTTGTGCAGGTTCATCTGAAAAGAAAAGACATCTCATGTCTCCCTCTGTCATCTGTGAGCTTCAGCAGTTGTCTTTGTGATGACCTTGCCGTTGTAATCACACACCACCTCTCCCTTCTGGAAACACCTGGAAGTCACAAACTTCTTCCCCTTCACAGTGTAGTGTGCTCTCACGAGGCACCAGTTCTGTAGGTTTTGGGCATTTACGGGGACAATTATTAATTGTAGCCATAAATTACAAAGTTGATTCTTTTGATGGCTTTAGAATCCAACCATGCGATATAACTCAAACAACGCACACACACAGGTACTAATACACGAGGATACATTTATTAATACATAGAATATGCATGTAAACCTAACAGATCTTATCGAGAGGGTTATCAGAATACAAAAGGTATATATTCAGTCAGTTACGAAGAGTTACATATATCAAGAGGACATACGTTCAGTATATCATTCATTTAGACCGTTTCGTAAATGAACTTGGCTATAACTTCTACATTAGATACTCAAAACAAGTACATAACTCTTAGGAATTAAAATGATATCAACTGGTTGGGATAACAATTGAATTCTCAAGCAGCAATGCATTGAAGTTGAATACTCATCCAATCTCTGGGGATTCAGATCTCCTGCGGGTTCTCTGGCTCCGTGCCAGGCTGTGCTGTGTGGCTTGCGACGATGCAATGCTGATGCTCACTGACCGGCTAGTTAGTGTTGGCTTTAACTAGCAGAGTTTGTGCACAGGAGAAAAGATGAATGTGGGTCCCAGCAAGTCATGAAGCGCTAGTTCTGAATAGTGATTCAGCTGTCCACAGTTCCGACCTGTTCACGAGGCTTGCTGCTGATGCTAACCTCGGGTGGATCCTTTGGTTACTCTCTGTCAACCTCCGCTCTCGACTCTTAGAACAGAGGAAAGTTCTGGCACTTGGACACACTGGCCGTTCCGTGGTTGTCCAGGCTCAGGATGGTCAGGAGGCGCGCTGCGAGAATGTCCTGCCCTTGGGAGCCTTCTGCTCCTGGGCCGTCCTGCCCTGGAATTCTCCTTTAGAATTCTCCTTAGAAAAGTCTTTAGAATAGTCTTGGAGCTCTGTGTTGCCTGTTTTTACCTGGAGGAACTTCAGCTTATTCATTGGCTGAAAGTTCCATGGGCATCAGAATCCCACGTGGGTTACTCGGCCCTACCAGTCCCTGATTGGTTGATCAAGGTGAGATATGAGTCACTTACTCCTGACACTTAGGAATGCAGTCCAGATGTCCATCTGGCACTCCCTAGACAGATAGGCGCCAATGGATGACCATTGATCATGATAGCCAGGCTTAGCTAAGTGCATCCCCATTTGGGAGCTGTCCCTTATCAAAAGAAAACATCTTTAAATCAGCCTGCATGAATAGCTTCTCTGTGGCTGCACCACAGATTTGAAGAGAGAGATGGGGCCTCATTTGGGAAAGCACAGCAACACTTAATTCTGTCTTATTAATAAGCATTGCCGCTACATATCCCCCCTTTTTGAAGGTCACGAGGTCCTGAGGCGTTGTTGCCTTCAAAACAAAACAGAGTTAAGTGATGTCCCTTGTCATTAGAACATTAACCTTAAATGTCCACATTACTCCTCGAGAATTCATACCGGAACCAGCATTGGGAACAAACAGGATGAATAAAATCTGGAGTATGTATAAACACGGTAGCAGACATCATCTCAGTCTAGGCATTACACATCAGGAAGTTCACTGTCAATATCTGATACCTCTGTAGGCAGATATTTGGGAAGAAGTAACTTCCTTTCTTTTGACATGCTACCTTTGACTCATTCATGCTACCCGGAGTACATCTTGATGTAAGAGTACAGCATTCAGAGTACACTGTCAGTCATGACCCAGCTACCCGGCAGTAGTGTTACAATAACAACAGTTCCTGTTCCCAGCCCCCCTGATAAACCACGACACCTGTGTTGGGCACCTGCCAGGGTGGGTTGGAGGTTTGTTCCATTAAAGCAAACTAACTACCTGTACCTCTTCAGGGCGTAGTGTTTCTTGGATTTCTATCCAATTCAATAGTGTGGCACCTGAAGGCATCCACGACCTCCAGTTTGGTCTTATGTTGTCTGGTTCCAGACCATACAGTGTTAAGTTACCATGCTGTACTATGGCCTCCTTGGGAACTTGCAGGAGACTGTTGGTTAGGTAGCTGCATTGTGGTAGCTGTATCATGCCTGTCACAAGTCATAGTGACAGTTAAGTGTGGTGTGCTGACCAGCCATTTACTTCCCACCTGCTCTTCATGGGGTTCATTAACCTCCCTCTGTTCGTTAGTAGCTTTACACCCTTCATTGGTGAATCATTTAGACACAGCCAATGGATAGCTTTGGTAGCCATACCCATCTCAAGATTTGGAACCAAATTCAATCTTGGATTGCCTTCTGGGTGAGCTATGAGCGATGGGGTGGTTAATGTCACATACTCCTCTACTGAGAAGAGTGGAATCAAGTGGGTTGGGATTTGTGCCATGGCTAGACTGGCTACAGTGGCACTGAACTCCCTTAACAGGTCTTGTGTCAACATTCTGGCCTGTTGCACACAAGCATAAACCCACTGTATAACACCGGCAATCATGTCCACTGGTTGGGGGATAAGGTTTAACCCTGTTGCATAGGAAGTTGCCTGTAGGGTTTTCCCTAAGCTTTCCAACTTTTGCTGCTGTTGATACAGTCTGTCACTACCCTCTGGCATCTCTGACACCTGCCTTCTTGGGGCAGTCAGGGTGAGAGTGCCAGTAGCAAACAAACCTACCAAAAATAGCAAACGCACAACAGTGGCAGCAGCGATCAGTCCTCCTAAAAGTCTTTTAGGGTGGCTGATCTCAGTCATCTCCTTCTGAGTGACTGTCGCCTTTCTAAGCTGGCGCAGCATGTACATGGTGTCTTTCTCAGTATGCCATGTGGCATCTTGGGCACCAACATCCTGGAAATCTGGGGAGATCTGACGCAGCTGTTGATGCTCCTCCTCCATTTCCAGGGCATCTGCTTTTTCGATTTGTTCATGCCTGTGCTCTAGGAACCCTGCAGGGGGTGGTGCAGCGGTGGAGCATGCCTGACCCTCGGCTGAGTGATCATCTGGAGCACCTGAGTGATCTGGAATTGTTACCCCAGTCTCACTGTTCAGGTCTACCCTGCAAACTTCCTGATTGAGGAATCCCTCTATCGGCATGTTTACAATCGTTCGCTGGGCGTGGGTGTAGGGCACCTGCTCGCTCCCCCCTTCCCTCGCTAGGGGTTCAGGGAGCTGCCCCAGCAGTGGGATAGCTAGTTCACTGTCTTTGAACTCACTATCACCCACCAGGCCCATGTCAGTGCGGGCGGGGATTCTGACACCTCCCTTTGCCGTGTTCTGCACTAACAGGCGGGTGGCTTGACCATCCAGCTCCAGTCTGGCTGAACCACTGTTGGTCAGACTCAGACTGACAGACTGAGCTGGTGGCTGTAAGAAAACCGGCTCGGCTTTCATTCCCTGTCCCTTCCGGGGGAATGGGTATGTTGGAAACACTGCCGTTGAGGCAGGAACAATCAGGTCAGTCTCACTCACTATCTGGTAGTTGTGAGAAATAATGTTACCTGACTGCAGGTTCCCAGGGTCACAGCAGAGGGAATCGGCATCTGGGATCAGGTGTGTCCACAGCGCAGTAGTCTCAGCGTCCAGCTGGACCTCCTCTCTAACCTGTGAATGTTGCACCAGGGGCACCTGGCGGTGGCCCCGTGACAGCTGCTCAAGCAGATCCTCACTAATAGAGGACCTCTCAGGGCTAAGGGTGAGGGCTACATCACCAACCTGCTCTCCTGCCATCTGGATCCCTTCCACCACTGCAGGGTGGTGGTCCTGACCCCTCTTGGGTGCCAGGGTGCACAGGGAAAGCTCCTTTTCATCGCGAGGTGGGGAGATCTGCTCCTCTTTAGGGATGTAAAAGGGGTGTGCTTTACCTGGTGGATCAGGCGGCTGCTTGGAGCACCGCTTCTGTGGCATGGAGGCTGTTGTGACCTCAGCCGGGACATGACTTCCCTGTATATCCGAGGAACAAGAAAATATTTTTATTTCTTGTCCAGAGGGAACAGAAGGAATCTCCACATAGGCTTCTGTGTTCGTTGGGCACTGTGTGAGCACAGTCTGCCTCTTGGCCCCCCTTCCTTCTGTACAGAAGGCTTAGGAGCCTTGACCTGTTTCCACACCTTGCCTTTCTGGTGATCCACCAAAGGTTCCTCTCTGAGTCGCATGCCCTTTTCTTTTTCTTCCCGTTTGAGCTTGCTGTATGACATCAAACACCTTTCAACCTCAGTGTCAATCAATGTCTCACTGTGTAAGACATCTCCCATGGCAGCCTTGAGGTAAAAGCTTCCTGCTTTTCCTCTCTGTTTTACTGCCTGCTCTGTGACTTCAGGGGTGGAGTCAGCACTCGCTTGGGAGTGGCTGACCTCATCCAGGCAGGAACCCTTCCATTCAATCAGATAGACTGAGGGAGGGAGAGGGGGCAGGTCTCCGCCTCCTCCAGTGGAGAGTATCAGCTCATTCACGCTTCCGGCAGCCTTGGGGAGCGGTTGTCTCTGTCGTAATAAAACTTGTTCAAGCCTGGCTAGGCGGGCGGCTACTGAATCCTTTTGTTCAGCTTTATCTAGCCCTTTCTCTTCCCCGGTGTTCTCATGGAACTTAGGACGCTGGGTGTGGTCCTGTGTGCCTGCTTTGGAACGGGGCTTAGCCAGCTCAGGAGCCTGTGCTCCTTCAAGCAGGGGGGAATTAACCCTGCTGGCTCTGACGGCGAACACAGTCGCTTTAACAGCTTTTTGCTCAGAGCGACTTTGGACATCATACTCCCAGGCTTTCTGCACGAATCTCTTAATATCAGTCATTTTCATGGTCTGTGCATCTGTATGCATTAAGATCATCTTTCTGACTGACGGGTGGAGATTCGCAATGAATAAACCCTTGAAATGTGTGTTCTCTTCACAACCCTCATCATTTCGCCCTGCAAAATAAGTTCATCTAAGTCTCTCGTAATATTCACGAGGGGACTCTGCTCTCTCGTGCTTAATGTTAAGGGCGGCGGCTATCGCGGCAGTCGGGTCAATAAACGCACTGTATTCTGATAAGTGCTTGACACAGCTCTTCGAAGTCATCACAGACTTTCTTCATCTGCCTAGCCATCCACTCATGTACAGCTCTGCTGCTAGTTTTCCTGACCAGAAACACTTTTTCCTGTTCTGTAGCGTTTGGCAGGTACTGCAGGGTATACCTGAGGTCTTGAATATAACTCTCGATATTATTCTCTGACACTGCAGGGTCAAATCTCTCCATGTCCTTCGCTAGCTCTCTCAGAGAATGGAGGTTTATTCTCCTAGCTTCTCCGCTGACGGAGATATGACGGAGATCGTGGTCAGACCTGTCGCTGCTAGAGAGAGTGCTTAATAGCGACTTGAATTCAGACCTTTTAGCAACCATCGTTAAACTTAAAGAGTATTACTTTTAAGTACGAAATCACAGTTCTACCACAGAAAACCACAAGATCAAGTATGCAATCAACCCAGTAGATCGCAAAAGATCACAAAACAATCAAGCACTGCTTAAAGAGCAAGGGGAAGTTTTTTCCTTTCGGCTTTCAGCACACTGTATAGTCGAGTATGAAACCCGCGGTGTTTTATATTGAATTATTCCGCTTGGTTGACTCATTTCAGTCTTACCATAGCCCGTCCAGGGACGCCAATAAATGTAGTGTGCTCTCTGAAGGCACCAGTTCTGTAGGGTTTGGGCATGTACGGGGACATTTATTAATTGTAGCCGTAAATCACAAAATGATTCTTTTGATGGCCTTAGAATCCAACCATGCGATATAACTCAAACAACGCACACACACACGGGTACTAATACACGAGGATACATTTATTAATACATAGAATATGCATATAAACCTAACAGATCTTATCGAGAGGGTTATCAGAATACAAAAGGTATATATACAATCAGTTACAAAGAGTTACATATATCAAGAGGACATACGTTCAGTATATCATTCATTTAGATCGTTTCATAAAGTGAACTTGGTTACAACTTCTACATTAGATACTGAAAACAGGTACATAACTCTTAGGAATTAAAATGATATCAACTGGTTGGGATAACAATTGAATTCTCAAGCTGTAATGCATTGAAGTTGAATACTCATCCAATCTCTGGGGATTCAGATCTCCTGCGGGCTCTCTGGCTCCGTGCCAGGCTGTGCTGTGCTGCAGATGATCACTGACCGGCTAGTTAGTGTTGGCTTTAACTAGCAAAGTTTGTGCACAGGAGAAAAGATGACTGTGGGTCCCAGCAAAGTCAGGAAGAGGACCGGTTCATTCCTGATGAAGCGCTAGTTCTGAATAGTGATTCAGCTGTCCACAGTTCCGACCTGTTCACAAGGCTTGCTGCTGGTGCTTAGCTCAGGTGGATCCTCTGGTTACTCTCTGGCAACCTCCGCTCTAGACTCTTAGAACAAAGGAAAGTTCTGGCACTCGGACACACTGGCCGTTCCGTGGTTGTCCGGGCTGAGTCTTAGGATGGTCAGGAGGCGCGCTGCGAGAATGTCCTGCCCTTGGGAGCCTTTTGCTCCTGGGCCGTCCTGCCC
>NW_028296612.1:132500-142500 GCF_055471065.1 Atractosteus spatula
AAAAACGCAAGGGAAAAAAAGCAGCGTCGTAAAAGAGGTGACGGAGCTGTCCTCTCTATAAGAAGGGTGCCAGCGAGCCTTGCTCTCGCTTACGGCCACACCCCCTTGAGCACGCCTGATCTCGTCTGATCTTGGAAGCTAAACAGGGATGGGCCTGGTTAGTACTTGGATGGGAGTCCACCTGGGAATACCAGGTGCTGTAAGCTTTTAAGCGCAGGAGGTGCCCTATCCCCGCTCGCTCGCTCATTCCCCTGTTCACACGTGCAGTGCGGCCTGTCCGTCTGTTTATTTGTGAGCTTTGGCGAGACACGGGTGCTTGTGTATTAGCGTGAGCGTTTTTTATTCTGATCATGAACAGTTTTACAAGTCCGCAAAGGATCGAGAAAAGGTTTATCGCCAGCTGAAAAGAGACACAGCGCTTCGGCTGTGGAGACTTGTTCGGCTGGCGTTCGGGGAGTCGCGTTTTTCAGAATTGTATTGAGATCGTTTTCCACAGAGCTCAGATGTCAAAGCACAGCAGCAGCTCTGCACAGCGATCCTCTATAGCGCCCTTTCTCCCGCAGCTCCATCCTCATTGGAAGGAAGCAAGAGTGAAAGGCTGAAGTGAAATAGAGCGGGGACGAAGGCAGTGAAGAGAGCGTGGGAAGAAGAGAAAAACGCAAGGGAAAAAAAGCACCGTCGTAAAAGAGGTGACGGAGCTGTCCTCTCTATAAGAAGCGTGCCAGCGAGCCTTGCTCTCGCTTACGGCCACACCCCCTTGAGCACACCTGATCTTGTCTGATCTCGGAAGCTAAACAGGGATGGGCCTGGTTAGTACTTGGATGGGAGACCGCCTGGGAATCCCAGGTGCTGTAAGCTTTTAAGCGCAGGAGGCGCCCTATCCCCGCTCGCTCGCTCATTCCCCTGTTCACACGTGCAGTGCGGCCTGTCCGTCTGTTTATTTGTGAGCTTTGGCGAGTCACGGGTGCTTGTGTATTAGCGTGAGCGTTTTTTATTCTGATCATGAACAGTTTTACAAGTCCGCAAAGGATCGAGGAAAGGTTTATCGCCAGCTGAAAAGAGACACAGCGCTGCGGCTGTGGAGACTTGTTCGGCTGGCATTCGGGGAGTCGCGTTTTTCAGAATTGTATTGAGATCGTTTTCCACAGAGCTCAGATGTCAAAGCACAGCAGCAGCTCTGCACAGCGATCCTCTATAGCGCCCTTTCTCCCGCAGCTCCGTCCTCATTGGAAGGAAGCAAGAGTGAAAGGCTGAAGTGAAATAGAGCGGGGACGAAGGCAGTGAAGAGAGAGAACGTGGGAAGAAGAGAAAAACGCAAGGGAAAAAAAGCAGCGTCGTAAAAGAGGTGACGGAGCTGTCCTCTCTATAAGAAGGGTGCCAGCGAGCCTTGCTCTCGCTTACGGCCACACCCCCTTGAGCACGCCTGATCTCGTCTGATCTCGGAAGCTAAACAGGGATGGGCCTGGTTAGTACTTGGATGGGAGACTGCCTGTGAATACCAGGTGCTGTAAGCTATTAAGCGCAGGAGGCGCCCTATCCCCGCTCGCTCGCTCATTCCCCTGTTCACACATGCAGTGCGGCTTGTCCGTCTGTTTATTTGTCAGCTTTGGCGAGACACGGGTGCTTGTGTATTAGCGTGAGCGTTTTTTATTCTGATCATGAACAGTTTTACAAGTCCGCAAAGGATCGAGGAAAGGTTTATCGCCAGCTGAAAAGAGACACAGCGCTTCGGCTGTGGAGACTTGTTCGGCTGGCGTTCGGGGAGTCGCGTTTTTCAGAATTGTATTGAGATCGTTTTCCACAGAGCTCAGATGTCAAAGCACAGCAGCAGCTCTCCACAGCGATCCTCTATAGCGCCCTTTCTCCCGCAGCTCCGTCCTCATTGGAAGGAAGCAAGAGTGAAAGGCTGAAGTGAAATAGAGCGGGGACGAAGGCAGTGAAGAGAGAGAACGTGGGAAGAAGGGAAAAACGCAAGGGAAAAAAAGCAGCGTCGTAAAAGAGGTGACGGAGCTGTCCTCTCTATAAGAAGGGTGCCAGCGAGCTTTGCTCTCGCTTACGGCCACACCCCCTTGAGCACGCCTGATCTCGTCTGATCTCGGAAGCTAAACAGGGATGGGCCTGGTTAGTACTTGGATGGGAGACCGCCTGGGAATCCCAGGTGCTGTAAGCTTTTAAGCGCAGGAGGTGCCCTATCCCCGCTCGCTCGCTCATTCCCCTGTTCACACGTGCAGTGCGGCCTGTCCGTCTGTTTATTTGTGAGCTTTGGCGAGTCACGGGTGCTTGTGTATTAGCGTGAGCGTTTTTTATTCTGATCATGAACAGTTTTACAAGTCCGCAAAGGATCGAGGAAAGGTTTATCGCCAGCTGAAAAGAGACACAGCGCTGCGGCTGTGGAGACTTGTTCGGCTGGCATTCGGGGAGTCGCGTTTTTCAGAATTGTATTGAGATCGTTTTCCACAGAGCTCAGATGTCAAAGCACAGCAGCAGCTCTCCACAGCGATCCTCTATAGCGCCCTTTCTCCCGCAGCTCCGTCCTCATTGGAAGGAAGCAAGAGTGAAAGGCTGAAGTGAAATAGAGCGGGGACGAAGGCAGTGAAGAGAGAGAACGTGGGAAGAAGAGAAAAACGCAAGGGAAAAAAAGCAGCGTCGTAAAAGAGGTGACGGAGCTGTCCTCTCTATAAGAAGGGTGCCAGCGAGCCTTGCTCTCGCTTACGGCCACACCCCCTTGAGCACGCCTGATCTCGTCTGATCTCGGAAGCTAAACAGGGATGGGCCTGGTTAGTACTTGGATGGGAGACTGCCTGTGAATACCAGGTGCTGTAAGCTATTAAGCGCAGGAGGCGCCCTATCCCCGCTCGCTCGCTCATTCCCCTGTTCACACATGCAGTGCGGCTTGTCCGTCTGTTTATTTGTCAGCTTTGGCGAGACACGGGTGCTTGTGTATTAGCGTGAGCGTTTTTTATTCTGATCATGAACAGTTTTACAAGTCCGCAAAGGATCGAGGAAAGGTTTATCGCCAGCTGAAAAGAGACACAGCGCTTCGGCTGTGGAGACTTGTTCGGCTGGCGTTCGGGGAGTCGCGTTTTTCAGAATTGTATTGAGATCGTTTTCCACAGAGCTCAGATGTCAAAGCACAGCAGCAGCTCTCCACAGCGATCCTCTATAGCGCCCTTTCTCCCGCAGCTCCGTCCTCATTGGAAGGAAGCAAGAGTGAAAGGCTGAAGTGAAATAGAGCGGGGACGAAGGCAGTGAAGAGAGAGAACGTGGGAAGAAGGGAAAAACGCAAGGGAAAAAAAGCAGCGTCGTAAAAGAGGTGACGGAGCTGTCCTCTCTATAAGAAGGGTGCCAGCAAGCTTTGCTCTCGCTTACGGCCACACCCCCTTGAGCACGCCTGATCTCGTCTGATCTCAGAAGCTAAACAGGGATGGGCCTGGTTAGTACTTGGATGGGAGACCGCCTGAGAATACCAGGTGCTGTAAGCTTTTAAGCGCAGGAGGCGCCCTATCCCCGCTCGCTCGCTCATTCCCCTGTTCACACGTGCAGTGCGGCTTGTCCGTCTGTTTATTTGTGAGCTTTGGCGAGACACGGGTGCTTGTGTATTAGCGTGAGCGTTTTTTATTCTGATCATGAACAGTTTTACAAGTCCGCAAAGGATCGAGGAAAGGTTTATCGCCAGCTGAAAAGAGACACAGCGCTTCGGCTGTGGAGACTTGTTCGGCTGGCGTTCGGGGAGTCGCGTTTTTCAGAATTGTATTGAGATCGTTTTCCACAGAGCTCAGATGTCAAAGCACAGCAGCAGCTCTGCACAGCGATCCTCTATAGCGCCCTTTCTCCCGCAGCTCCGTCCTCATTGGAAGGAAGCAAGAGTGAAAGGCTGAAGTGAAATAGAGCGGGGACGAAGGCAGTGAAGAGAGAGAACGTGGGAAGAAGAGAAAAACGCAGGGGAAAAAAAGCAGCGTCGTAAAAGAGGTGACGGAGCTGTCCTCTCTATAAGAAGGGTGCCAGCGAGCCTTGCTCTCGCTTATGGCCACACCCCCTTGGGCACACCTGATCTTGTCTGATCTTGGAAGCTAAACAGGGATGGGCCTCGTTAGTACTTGGATGGGAGACCGCCTGGGAATACCAGGTGCTGTAACCTTTTAAGCGCAGGAGGCGCCCTATCCCCGCTCGCTCGCTCATTCCCCTGTTCACACGTGCAGTGCGGCTTGTCCGTCTGTTTATTTGTCAGCTTTGGCGAGACACGGGTGCTTGTGTATTAGCGTGAGCGTTTTTTATTCTGATCATGAACAGTTTTACAAGTCCGCAAAGGATCGAGGAAATGTTTATCGCCAGCTGAAAAGAGACACAGCGCTTCGGCTGTGGAGACTTGTTCGGCTGGCGTTCGGGGAGTCGCGTTTTTCAGAATTGTATTGAGATCGTTTTCCACAGAGCTCAGATGTCAAAGCACAGCAGCAGCTCTGCACAGCGATCCTCTATAGCGCCCTTTCTCCCGCAGCTCCGTCCTCATTGGAAGGAAGCAAGAGTGAAAGGCTGAAGTGAAATAGAGCGGGGACGAAGGCAGTGAAGAGAGAGAACGTGGGAAGAAGGGAAAAACGCAAGGGAAAAAAAGCAGCGTCGTAAAAGAGGTGACGGAGCTGTCCTCTCTATAAGAAGGGTGCCAGCGAGCTTTGCTCTCGCTTACGGCCACACCCCCTTGAGCACGCCTGATCTCGTCTGATCTCGGAAGCTAAACAGGGATGGGCCTGGTTAGTACTTGGATGGGAGACCGCCTGGGAATCCCAGGTGCTGTAAGCTTTTAAGCGCAGGAGGTGCCCTATCCCCGCTCGCTCGCTCATTCCCCTGTTCACACGTGCAGTGCGGCCTGTCCGTCTGTTTATTTGTGAGCTTTGGCGAGTCACGGGTGCTTGTGTATTAGCGTGAGCGTTTTTTATTCTGATCATGAACAGTTTTACAAGTCTGCAAAGGATCGAGGAAAGGTTTATCGCCAGCTGAAAAGAGACACAGCGCTGCGGCTGTGGAGACTTGTTCGGCTGGCGTTCGGGGAGTCGCGTTTTTCAGAATTGTATTGAGATCGTTTTCCACAGAGCTCAGATGTCAAAGCACAGCAGCAGCTCTGCACAGCGATCCTCTATAGCGCCCTTTCTCCCGCAGCTCCGTCCTCATTGGAAGGAAGCAAGAGTGAAAGGCTGAAGTGAAATAGAGCGGGGACGAAGGCAGTGAAGAGAGAGAACGTGGGAAGAAGAGAAAAACGCAAGGGAAAAAAAGCAGCGTCGTAAAAGAGGTGACGGAGCTGTCCTCTCTATAAGAAGGGTGCCAGCGAGCCTTGCTCTCGCTTACGGCCACACCCCCTTGAGCACACCTGATCTCGTCTGATCTTGGAAGCTAAACAGGGATGGGCCTGGTTAGTACTTGGATGGGAGACCGCCTGGGAATCCCAGGTGCTGTAAGCTTTTAAGCGCAGGAGGCGCCCTATCCCCGCTCGCTCGCTCATTCCCCTGTTCACACATGCAGTGCGGCTTGTCCGTCTGTTTATTTGTCAGGTTTGGCGAGACACGGGTGCTTGTGTATTAGCGTGAGCGTTTTTTATTCTGATCATGAACAGTTTTACAAGTCCGCAAAGGATCGAGGAAAGGTTTATCGCCAGCTGAAAAGAGACACAGCGCTTCGGCTGTGGAGACTTGTTCGGCTTGCGTTCGGGGAGTCGCGTTTTTCAGAATTGTATTGAGATCGTTTTCCACAGAGCTCAGATGTCAAAGCACAGCAGCAGCTCTCCACAGCGATCCTCTATAGCGCCCTTTCTCCCGCAGCTCCGTCCTCATTGGAAGGAAGCAAGAGTGAAAGGCTGAAGTGAAATAGAGCGGGGACGAAGGCAGTGAAGAGAGAGAACGTGGGAAGAAGGGAAAAACGCAAGGGAAAAAAAGCAGCGTCGTAAAAGAGGTGACGGAGCTGTCCTCTCTATAAGAAGGGTGCCAGCGAGCTTTGCTCTCGCTTACGGCCACACCCCCTTGAGCACGCCTGATCTCGTCTGATCTCGGAAGCTAAACAGGGATGGGCCTGGTTAGTACTTGGATGGGAGACCGCCTGGGAATCCCAGGTGCTGTAAGCTTTTAAGCGCAGGAGGTGCCCTATCCCCGCTCGCTCGCTCATTCCCCTGTTCACACGTGCAGTGCGGCCTGTCCGTCTGTTTATTTGTGAGCTTTGGCGAGTCACGGGTGCTTGTGTATTAGCGTGAGCGTTTTTTATTCTGATCATGAACAGTTTTACAAGTCCGCAAAGGATCGAGGAAAGGTTTATCGCCAGCTGAAAAGAGACACAGCGCTGCGGCTGTGGAGACTTGTTCGGCTGGCATTCGGGGAGTCGCGTTTTTCAGAATTGTATTGAGATCGTTTTCCACAGAGCTCAGATGTCAAAGCACAGCAGCAGCTCTCCACAGCGATCCTCTATAGCGCCCTTTCTCCCGCAGCTCCGTCCTCATTGGAAGGAAGCAAGAGTGAAAGGCTGAAGTGAAATAGAGCGGGGACGAAGGCAGTGAAGAGAGAGAACGTGGGAAGAAGAGAAAAACGCAAGGGAAAAAAAGCAGCGTCGTAAAAGAGGTGACGGAGCTGTCCTCTCTATAAGAAGGGTGCCAGCGAGCCTTGCTCTCGCTTATGGCCACACCCCCTTGGGCACACCTGATCTCGTCTGATCTCGGAAGCTAAACAGGGATGGGCCTGGTTAGTACTTGGATGGGAGACCGCCTGGGAATACCAGGTGCTGTAACCTTTTAAGCGCAGGAGGCGCCCTATCCCCGCTCGCTCGCTCATTCCCCTGTTCACACGTGCAGTGCGGCTTGTCCGTCTGTTTATTTGTCAGCTTTGGCGAGACACGGGTGCTTGTGTATTAGCGTGAGCGTTTTTTATTCTGATCATGAACAGTTTTACAAGTCCGCAAAGGATCGAGGAAATGTTTATCGCCAGCTGAAAAGAGACACAGCGCTTCGGCTGTGGAGACTTGTTCGGCTGGCGTTCGGGGAGTCGCGTTTTTCAGAATTGTATTGAGATCGTTTTCCACAGAGCTCAGATGTCAAAGCACAGCAGCAGCTCTGCACAGCGATCCTCTATAGCGCCCTTTCTCCCGCAGCTCCGTCCTCATTGGAAGGAAGCAAGAGTGAAAGGCTGAAGTGAAATAGAGCGGGGACGAAGGCAGTGAAGAGAGAGAACGTGGGAAGAAGAGAAAAACGCAAGGGAAAAAAAGCAGCGTCGTAAAAGAGGTGACGGAGCTGTCCTCTCTATAAGAAGGGTGCCAGCGAGCCTTGCTCTCGCTTACGGCCACACCCCCTTGAGCACACCTGATCTCGTCTGATCTTGGAAGCTAAACAGGGATGGGCCTGGTTAGTACTTGGATGGGAGACCGCCTGGGAATCCCAGGTGCTGTAAGCTTTTAAGCGCAGGAGGCGCCCTATCCCCGCTCGCTCGCTCATTCCCCTGTTCACACGTGCAGTGCGGCCTGTACGTCTGTTTATTTGTGAGCTTTGGCGAGTCACGGGTGCTTGTGTATTAGCGTGAGCGTTTTTTATTCTGATCATGAACAGTTTTACAAGTCCGCAAAGGATCGAGGAAAGGTTTATCGCCAGCTGAAAAGAGACACAGCGCTTCGGCTGTGGAGACTTGTTCGGCTGGCGTTCGGGGAGTCGCGTTTTTCAGAATTGTATTGAGATCATTTTCCACAGAGCTCAGATGTCAAAGCACAGCAGCAGCTCTCCACAGCGATCCTCTATAGCGCCCTTTCTCCCGCAGCTCCGTCCTCATTGGAAGGAAGCAAGAGTGAAAGGCTGAAGTGAAATAGAGCGGGGACGAAGGCAGTGAAGAGAGAGAACGTGGGAAGAAGAGAAAAACGCAAGGGAAAAAAAGCAGCGTCGTAAAAGAGGTGACGGAGCTGTCCTCTCTATAAGAAGGGTGCCAGCGAGCCTTGCTCTCGCTTACGGCCACACCCCCTTGAGCACGCCTGATCTCGTCTGATCTCGGAAGCTAAACAGGGATGGGCCTGGTTAGTACTTGGATGGGAGACTGCCTGTGAATACCAGGTGCTGTAAGCTATTAAGCGCAGGAGGCGCCCTATCCCCGCTCGCTCGCTCATTCCCCTGTTCACACATGCAGTGCGGCTTGTCCGTCTGTTTATTTGTCAGCTTTGGCGAGACACGGGTGCTTGTGTATTAGCGTGAGCGTTTTTTATTCTGATCATGAACAGTTTTACAAGTCCGCAAAGGATCGAGGAAAGGTTTATCGCCAGCTGAAAAGAGACACAGCGCTTCGGCTGTGGAGACTTGTTCGGCTGGCGTTCGGGGAGTCGCGTTTTTCAGAATTGTATTGAGATCGTTTTCCACAGAGCTCAGATGTCAAAGCACAGCAGCAGCTCTCCACAGCGATCCTCTATAGCGCCCTTTCTCCCGCAGCTCCGTCCTCATTGGAAGGAAGCAAGAGTGAAAGGCTGAAGTGAAATAGAGCGGGGACGAAGGCAGTGAAGAGAGAGAACGTGGGAAGAAGGGAAAAACGCAAGGGAAAAAAAGCAGCGTCGTAAAAGAGGTGACGGAGCTGTCCTCTCTATAAGAAGGGTGCCAGCAAGCTTTGCTCTCGCTTACGGCCACACCCCCTTGAGCACGCCTGATCTCGTCTGATCTCAGAAGCTAAACAGGGATGGGCCTGGTTAGTACTTGGATGGGAGACCGCCTGAGAATACCAGGTGCTGTAAGCTTTTAAGCGCAGGAGGCGCCCTATCCCCGCTCGCTCGCTCATTCCCCTGTTCACACGTGCAGTGCGGCTTGTCCGTCTGTTTATTTGTGAGCTTTGGCGAGACACGGGTGCTTGTGTATTAGCGTGAGCGTTTTTTATTCTGATCATGAACAGTTTTACAAGTCCGCAAAGGATCGAGGAAAGGTTTATCGCCAGCTGAAAAGAGACACAGCGCTTCGGCTGTGGAGACTTGTTCGGCTGGCGTTCGGGGAGTCGCGTTTTTCAGAATTGTATTGAGATCGTTTTCCACAGAGCTCAGATGTCAAAGCACAGCAGCAGCTCTGCACAGCGATCCTCTATAGCGCCCTTTCTCCCGCAGCTCCGTCCTCATTGGAAGGAAGCAAGAGTGAAAGGCTGAAGTGAAATAGAGCGGGGACGAAGGCAGTGAAGAGAGAGAACGTGGGAAGAAGAGAAAAACGCAGGGGAAAAAAAGCAGCGTCGTAAAAGAGGTGACGGAGCTGTCCTCTCTATAAGAAGGGTGCCAGCGAGCCTTGCTCTCGCTTATGGCCACACCCCCTTGGGCACACCTGATCTTGTCTGATCTTGGAAGCTAAACAGGGATGGGCCTCGTTAGTACTTGGATGGGAGACCGCCTGGGAATACCAGGTGCTGTAACCTTTTAAGCGCAGGAGGCGCCCTATCCCCGCTCGCTCGCTCATTCCCCTGTTCACACGTGCAGTGCGGCTTGTCCGTCTGTTTATTTGTCAGCTTTGGCGAGACACGGGTGCTTGTGTATTAGCGTGAGCGTTTTTTATTCTGATCATGAACAGTTTTACAAGTCCGCAAAGGATCGAGGAAATGTTTATCGCCAGCTGAAAAGAGACACAGCGCTTCGGCTGTGGAGACTTGTTCGGCTGGCGTTCGGGGAGTCGCGTTTTTCAGAATTGTATTGAGATCGTTTTCCACAGAGCTCAGATGTCAAAGCACAGCAGCAGCTCTGCACAGCGATCCTCTATAGCGCCCTTTCTCCCGCAGCTCCGTCCTCATTGGAAGGAAGCAAGAGTGAAAGGCTGAAGTGAAATAGAGCGGGGACGAAGGCAGTGAAGAGAGAGAACGTGGGAAGAAGGGAAAAACGCAAGGGAAAAAAAGCAGCGTCGTAAAAGAGGTGACGGAGCTGTCCTCTCTATAAGAAGGGTGCCAGCGAGCTTTGCTCTCGCTTACGGCCACACCCCCTTGAGCACGCCTGATCTCGTCTGATCTCGGAAGCTAAACAGGGATGGGCCTGGTTAGTA
>NW_028296612.1:637500-737500 GCF_055471065.1 Atractosteus spatula
CTGGTATTCCCAGGCGCTCTCCCATCCAAGTACTAACCAGGCCCATCCCTGTTTAGCTTCTGAGATCAGACGAGATCAGGCGTGCTCAAGGGGGTGTGGCCGTAAGCGAGAGGAAGACTCGCTGGCACCCTTCTTATAGAGAGGACAGCTCCGTCACCTCTTTTACGACGCTGCTTTTTTTCCCTTGCGTTTTTCTCTTCTTCCCACGTTCTCTCTCTTCACTGCCTTCGTCCCCGCTCTATTTCACTTCAGCCTTTCACTCTTGCTTCCTTCCAATGAGGACGGAGATGCGGGAGAAAGGGCGCTATAGAGGATCGCTGTGGATTGCTGCTGCTGTGCTTTGACATCTGAGCTCTGTGGAAAACGATCTCAATACAATTCTGAAAAACGCGACTCCCCGACCGCCAGCCGAACAAGTCTCCACAGCCGAAGCGCTGTGTCTCTTTTCAGCTGGCGATAAACCTTTCCTCGATCCTTTGCGGACTTGTAAAACTGTTCATGATCAGAATAAAAAACGCTCACGCAAAAACACAAGCACCCGTGTCTCGCCAAAGCTGACAAATAAACAGACGGACAGGCCGCACTGCACGTGTGAACAGGAGAATGAGCGAGCGAGCGGGGATAGGGCGCCTCCTGCGCTTAAAAGCTTACAGCACCTGGTATTCCCAGGCAGTCTCCCACCCAAGTACTAAGCAGGCCCATCCCTGTTTAGCTTCCGAGATCAGACGAGATCAGGCGAGCTCAAGTGGGTGTGGCTGTAAGCGAGAGCAAGGCTCGCTGGCACCCTTCTTATAGAGAGGAGAGCTCCATCACCTCTTTTACGACGCTGCTTTTTTTCCCTTGCGTTTTTCTCTTCTTCCCACGTTCTCTCTCTTCACTGCCTCCGTCCCCGCTCTATTTCACTTCAGCCTTTCACTCTTGCTTCCTTCCAATGAGGACGGAGCTGCGGGAGAAAGGGCGCTATAGAGGATCGCTGTGGAGAGCTGCTGCTGTGCATTGACATCTGAGCTCTGTGGAAAACGATCTCAATACAATTCTGAAAAACGCGACTCCCCGAACGCCAGCCGAACAAGTCTCCACAGCCGAAGCGCTGTGTCTCTTTTCAGCTGGCGATAAACCTTTCCTCGATCCTTTGCGGACTTGTAAAACTGTTCATGATCAGAATAAAAAACGCTCACGCTGATACACAAGCACCCGTGTCTCGCCAAAGCTGACAAATAAACAGACGGACAAGCCGCACTGCACGTGTGAACAGGGGAATGAGCGAGCGAGCGAGCGGGGATAGGGCGCCACCTGCGCTTAAAAGCTTACAGCACCTGGTATTCCCAGGCGCTCTCCCATCCAAGTACTAACCAGGCCCATCCCTGTTTAGCTTCCGAAATCAGACAAGATCAGGCGTGCTCAAGGGGGTGTGGCCGTAAGCAAGAGCAAGTCTCGCTGGCACCCTTCTTATAGAGAGGACAGCTCTGTCACCTCTTTTACGACGCTGCTTTTTTTCCCTTGCGTTTTTCTCTTCTTCCCACGTTCTCTCTCTTCACTGCCTTCGTCCCCGCTCTATTTCACTTCAGCCTTTCACTTGTAGCGGCAATGGTTGTTAATAAGACAGAATTAAGTGTTGCTGTGCTTTTTCTAATGAGGCCTCATCTCTCTGTTCATCTCTGTGGTGCAGCCACAGAGAAACTATTCATGCAGGCTGATTTAAAGATGTTTTCTTTTGATAAGGGACAGCTCCCAAAGGGGATGCACTTAGCTAAGCCTGGCTATCATGATCAATGGTCATCCATTGGCGCCTATCTGTCTAGGGAGTGCCAGATGGACATCTGGACTGCATTCCTAAGTGTCAGGAGTAAGTGACTCACATCTCACCTTGATCAACCAATCAGGGACTGGTAGGGCCGAGTAACCTACGTGGGACTCTGATGCCCATGGAACTTTCAGCCAATGAACGAGCTGAAGTTCCTCCAGGTAAAAACAGGCAACACAGAGGGCCTGAGAGACTATTTCCTGGACTTTTCTAAAGGGAATTCAAAGGAGAATTCCAGGGCAGGACGGCCCAGGAGCAAAAGGCTCCCAAGGGCAGGACATTCTCGCAGCGCGCCTCCTGACCATCCTAAGACTCAGCCCGGACAACCACGGAACGGCCAGTGTGTCCAACTGCCAGAACTTTCCTTTGTTCTAAGAGTCTAGAGCGGAGGTTGCCAGAGAGTAACCAGAGGATCCACCTGAGGTAAGCACCAGCAGCAAGCCTTGTGAACAGGTCGGAACTGTGGACAGGTGAATCACTATTCAGAACTAGCGCTTCATCAGGAATGAACCGGTCCTCTTCCTGACTTGCTAGGACCCACAGTCATCTTTTCTCCTGTGCACAAACTTTGCTAGTTAAAGCCAACACTAACTAGCTGGTCACTGATCATCTGCAGCACAGCACAGCCTGGCACGGAGCCAGAGAGCCCGCAGGAGATCTGAATCCCCAGAGATTGGATGAGTATTCAACTTCAATGCATTACAGCTTGAGAATTCAATTGTTATCCCAACCAGTTGATATCAATTTAATTCCTAAGAGTTATGTACTTGTTTTCAGTATCTAATGTAGAAGTTATAACCAAGTTCACTTTATGAAACGATCTAAATGAATGATATACTGAACGTATGTCCTCTTGATATATGTAACTCTTTGTAACTGATTGTATATATACCTTTTGTATTCTGATAACCCTCTCGATAAGATCCGTTAGGTTTATATGCATATTTTATGTATTAATAAATGTATCCTCGTGTATTAGTACCCGTGTGTGTGTGCGTTGTTTGAGTTATATCGCATGGTTGGATTCTAAGGCCATCAAAAGAATCATTTTGTGATTTACGGCTACAATTAATAAATGTCCCCGTACATGCCCAAACCCTACAGAACTGGTGCCTTCAGAGAGCACACTACATTTATTGGTGTCCCTGGACGGGCTATGGTAAGACTGAAATGAGTCAACCAAGCGGAATAATTCAATATAAAACACCGCGGGTTTCATACTCGACAATACAGTGTGCTGAAAGCCGAAAGGAAAAAAGTTCCCCTTGCTCTTTAAGCAGTGCTTGATTGTTTTGTGATCTTTTGCGATCTACTGGGTTGATTGCATACTTGATCTAGTGGTTTTCTGTGGTAGAACTGTGATTTCGTACTTAAAAGTAATACTCTTTAAGTTTAACGATGGTTGCTAAAAGGTCTGAATTCAAGTCGCTATTAAGCACTCTCTCTAGCAGCGACAGGTCTGACCACGATCTCCGTCATATCTCTGTCAGCGGAGAAGCTAGGAGAATAAACCTCCATTCTCTGAGTGAGCTAGCGAAGGACATGGAGAGATTTGACCCTGCAGTGTCAGAGAATAATATCGAGAGTTATATTCAAGACCTCAGGTATACCCTGCAGTACCTGCCAAACGCCACAGAACAGGAAAAAGTGTTTCTGGTCAGGAAAACTAGCAGCAGAGCTGTACATGAGTGGATGGCTAGGCAGATGAAGAAAGTCTGTCATGACTTTGAAGAGCTGTGTCAAGCACTTATCAGAATACAGTGCGTTTATTGACCCGACTGCCGCGATAGCCGCCGCCCTTAACATTAAGCACGAGAGAGCAGAATCCCCTCGCGAATATTACGAGAGACTTAGATGAACTTATTTTGCAGGGCGAAATGATGAGGGTTGTGAAGAGAACACACATTTCAAGGGTTTATTCATTGCGAATCTCCACCCGTCAGTCAGAAAGATGATCTTAATGCATACAGATGCACAGACCATGAAAATGACTGATATTAAGAGATTCGTGCAGAAAGCCTGGGAGTATGATGTCCAAAGTCGCTCTGAGCAAAAAGCTGTTAAAGCGACTGTGTTCGCCGTCAGAGCCAGCAGGGTTAATTCCCCCCTGCTTGAAGGAGCACAGGCTGCTGAGCTGGCTAAGCCCCATTCCAAAGCAGGCACACAGGACCACACCCAGCGTCCTAAGTTCCATGAGAACACCGGGGAAGAGAAAGGGCTAGATAAAGCTGAACAAAAGGATTCAGTAGCTGCCCGCCTGGCCAGGCTTGAACAAGTTTTATTAGGACAGAGACAACCGCTCCCCAAGGCTGCCGGAAGCGTGAATGAGCTGATACTCTCCACTGGAGGAGGCGGAGACCCGCCCCCTCTCCCTCCCTCAGTCTATCTGATTGAATGGAAGGGTTCCTGCCTGGATGAGGTCAGCCACTCCCAAGCGAGTGCTGACTCCACCCCTGAAGTCACAGAGCAGGCAGTAAAACAGAGAGGAAAAGCAGGAAGCTTTTACCTCAAGGCTGCCATGGGAGATGTCTTACACAGTGAGACATTGATTGACACTGAGGTTGAAAGGTGTTTGATGTCATACAGCAAGCTCAAACGGGTAGAAAAAGAAAAGGGCATGCGACTCAGAGAGGAACCTTTGGTGGATCACCAGAAAGGCAAGGTGTGGAAACAGATCAAGGCTCCTAAGCCTTCTGTACAGAAGGAAAGGGGGGCCAAGAGGCAGACTGTGCTCACACAGTGCCCACCGAACACAGAAGCCTATGTGGAGATTCCTTCTGTTCCCTCTGGACGAGAAATAAAAATATTTTCTTGTTCCCCGGATATACAGGGAAGTCATGTCCCGGCTGAGGTCACAACAGCCTCCATGCCACAGGAGCGGTGCTCCAAGCAGCCCCCTGATCCACCAGGTAAAGCACACCCCTTTTACATCCCTAAAGAGGAGCAGATCTCCCCACCTGGCGATGAAAAGGAGCTTTCCCTGTGCACCCTGGCGCCCAAGAGGGGTCAGGACCACCACCCTGCAGTGGTGGAAGGGATCCAGATGGCAGGAGAGCAGGTTGGTGATGTAGCCCTCACCCTTAGCCCTGAGAGGTCCTCTATCAGTGAGGATCTGCTTGAGCAGCTGTCACAGGGCCACCACCAGGTGCCCCTGGTGCAACATTCACAGGTTAGACAGGAGGTCCAGCTGGACGCTGAGACTACTGCGCTGTGGACACACCTGATCCCAGATGCCGAATCCCTCTGCTGTGACCCAGGGAACCTGCAGTCAGGTAACATTATTTCTCACAACTACCAGGTAGTGAGTGAGACTGACCTGATTTTCCTGCCTCAACGGCAGGGTTTCCAACACACCCAGTCCCCCAGAAGGGACAAGGAATGAAAGCCAAGCCGGTTTTCCTACAGCCACCAGCTCAGTCTGTCAGTCTGAGGCTGACCAACAGTGGTTCAGCCAGACTGGAGCTGGATGGTCAAGCCACCCGCCTGCCAGTGCAGAACACGGAAAAGTGGGGTGTCAGAATCCCCGCCTGCACTGACATGGGCCTGGTGTGTGATAGCGAGTTCGAAGACTGTGAACTGGCTATCCCAGTGCTGGGGCAGCTCCCTGAACCCCTAGCGAGGGAAGGGGGGAGCGAGCAGGTGTCCTACACCGGCCCCCAGCGAACGACTGTAAACATGCCGATAGAGGGATTCCTCAATCAGGAAGTGTGCAGGGTGGACCTGAACAGTGAGAATGGGGTAACAATTCCAGATCACTCAGGTGCTCCAGATGACCACTCAGCCGGGGGTCAGGCATGCTCCACCGCTGCACCGCCCCCTGCAGAGTTGCTAGAGCACAGGCATGAACAAATCGAAAAAGCAGATGCCCTGGAAATGGAGGAGCAGCATCAGCAGCTGCGTCAGATCTCCCCAGATTTCCAGGATGTCGGTGCCCAAGATGCCACATGGCATACTGAGAAAGACACCATGTACACGCTGCGCCAGCTTAGAAAGGCAACAGTCACTCAGAAGGAGATGACTGGGATCAGCCGCCCTAAAAGACTTTTGGGAGGACCGATTGCTGCCGCCACTGTTGTGCATTTGCTATTTCTGGTAGGTTTGTTTGCTACTGGCACTCTCACCCTGACTGCCCAAAGAAGGCAGGTGTCAGAGATGCCAGAGGGTAGTGACAGACTGTATCAACAGCAGCAAAAGTTGGAAAGCATAGGGAAAACCCTACAGGCAATTTCCTATGCAACTGGGTTAAACCTTATCCCCCAACCAGTGGACATGATTGCCGGTGTTATACAGTGGGTTTATGCTTGTGTGCAACAGGACAGAATGTTGACACAAGACCTGTTAAGGGAGTTCAGTGCCACTGTAGCCAGTCTAGCCATGGCACAATTCCCAACCCACTTGATTCCATTCTTCTCAGTAGAGGAGTATGTGACATTAACCACCCCATCGCTCATAGCTCACCCAGAAGGCAATCCAAGATTGAATTTGGTTCCAAATCTTGAGATGGGTATGGCTACCAAAGCTATCCATTGGCTGTGTCTAAATGATTCACCAATGAAGGGTGTAAAGCTACTAACGAGCAGAGGGAGGTTAATGAACCCCATGAAGAGCAGGTGGGAAGTAAATGGCTGGTCAGCACACCACATTTAACTGTCACTATGACTTGTGACAGGCATGATACAGCTACCACAATGCAGTTACCTAACCAACAGTTTCCTGCAAGTTCCCGAGGAGGCCATAGTACAGCTTGGTGACTTAACACTGTACGGTCTGGAACCAGACAATATAAGACCAAACTGGAGGTCGTGGATGCCTTCAGGTGCCACACTATTGAATTGGATAGAAATCCAAGAAACACTACGCCCTGAAGAGGTACAGGTAGTTAGTTTGCTTTAATGGAACAAACCTCCAACCCACCCTGGCAGGTGCCCAACACAGGTGTCGTGGTTTATCAGGGGGGCTGGGAACAGGAACTGTTGTTATTGTAACACTACTGCCGGGTAGCTGGGTCATGACTGACAGTGTACTCTGAATGCTGTACTCTTACATCAAGATGTACTCCGGGTAGCATGAATGAGTCAAAGGTAGCATGTCAAAAGAAAGGAAGTTACTTCTTCCCAAATATCTGCCTACAGAGGTATCAGATATTGACAGTGAACTTCCTGATGTGTAATGCCTAGACTGAGATGATGTCTCCTACCGTGTTTATACATACTCCAGATTTTATTCATCCTGTTTGTTCCCAATGCTGGTTCCGGTATGAATTCTCGAGGAGTAATGTGGACATTTAAGGTTAATGTTCTAATGACAAGGGACATCACTTAACTCTGTTTTGTTTTGAAGGCAACAACGCCTCAGGACCTCGTGACCTTCAAAAAGGGGGGATATGTAGCGGCAATGCTTATTAATAAGACAGAATTAAGTGTTGCTGTGCTTTCCCAAATGAGGCCCCATCTCTCTCTTCAAATCTGTGGTGCAGCCACAGAGAAGCTATTCATGCAGGCTGATTTAAAGATGTTTTCTTTTGATAAGGGACAGCTCCCAAAGGGGGATGCACTTAGCTAAGCCTGGCTATCATGATCAATGGTCATCCATTGGCGCCTATCTGTCTAGGGAGTGCCAGATGGACATCTGGACTACATTCCTAAGTGTCAGGAGTAAGTGACTCATATCTCACCTTGATCAACCAATCAGGGACTGGTAGGGCCGAGTAACCCACGTGGGACTCTGATGCCCATGGAACTTTCAGCCAATGAATGAGCTGAAGTTCGTCCAGGTAAAAACAGGCAACACAGAGCTCCAAGACTATTCTAAAGACTTTTCTAAGGAGAATTCTAAAGGAGAATTCCAGGGCAGGACGGCCCAGGAGCAGAAGGCTCCCAAGGGCAGGACATTCTTGCAGCACGCCTCCTGACCATCCTGAGCCTGGACAACCACAGAACAGCCAGTGTGTCCAAGTGCCAGAACTTTCCTCTGTTCTAAGATTTGAGAGCGGAGGTTGACAGAGAGTAACCAAAGGATCCACCCGAGGTTAGCATCAGCAGCAAGCCTCGTGAACAGGTCGGAACTGTGGACAGCTGAATCACTATTCAGAACTAGCGCTTCATGACTTGCTGGGACCCACATTCATCTTTTCTCCTGTGCACAAACTCTGCTAGTTAAAGCCAACACTAACTAGCCGGTCAGTGAGCATCAGCAGTGCATCGTCGCAAGCCGCACAACACAGCCTGGCACGGAGCCAGAGAGCCCGCTGGAGATCTGAATCCCCAGAGATTGGATGAGTATTCAACTTCAATGCATTACTGCTCGAGATTTCAATTTTTATCCCAACCAGTTGATATCAATTTAATTCCTAAGAGTTATGTACTTGTTTTGAGTATCTAATGTAGAAGTTATAACCAAGTTCATTTACAAAACGGTCTAAATGAATGATATACTGAACGTATGTCCTCTTATGTAACTCTTCGTAACTGACTGAATATATACCTTTTGTATTCTGATAACCCTCTCAATAAGATCTGTTAGGTTTACATGCATATTCTATGTATTTATAAATGTATCCTCATGTATTAGTACCTGTGTGTGTGCGTTGTTTGAGTTATATCGCATGGTTGGATTCTAAAGCCATCAAAAGAATCAATTTTGTGATTTACGGCTACAATTAATAATTGTCCCCGTAAATGCCCAAACCCTACAGAACTGGTGCCTCATGAGAGCACACTACACTGTGAAGGGGAAGAAGTTTGTGACTTCCAGGTGTTTCCAGAAGGGAGAGGTGATGTGTGATTACAATGGCAAGGTCATCACAAAGACAACTGCTGAAGCTCACAGATGACAGAGAGGAGACATGAGATGTCTTTTCTTTTCAGATGAACCTGCACAAAAACTGTGCATTGATGCTCGTGAAAAACACTGAGCCTGCCTCCCGGATAAGGAGGCAAATCGGAAGATGGATAAATCAATCAAAGAGAAAAGACAATGTAAGGGCTGTAAGAAAGTCATTTATAATCAACGAACAGTCTGTCATAATTCTGTCTGTGACAAAAAGGGACATTTTTGAGGGGAGAAGAGCTCCTCTGTGATTACAGCATTTCCAGGAAATAATTTCAAGGTGAAGGACAAGCTCTGGAGTGGTTGGTTCACTGACCATTTCCAAAAAAGAAACTAAGTCAGTATATTAAAGTGCATATTTTGAAGATATTCATTTTCTTGTACCTTGGAATTAATGTAAAAATTATATTCGTGTTAATGTCTTGAAAATAGCATTTCTCATTCTCATCAGCAAGGATATAAGGAAGGGATATGGATCTTGCAACTTCTTAAAAGTTGTAAAAGTGATTACCACATTGCCAGTGGTTTATATTTAAAACCTAAAGATTTTAAATTGAATCTTTCTTAAACAAAGGACATTTTTCACAGGAACAGCAGCCTAAATCAGTTGATGACTGTAAATATGAAAAGCTTGTGATAAATTGTAAAGTGCAAAACAAAGTTGTATTGTTTTGGTTTTGTCTTCAACATCATATTAATAGGCATGTTATTTTTAGAGCAGCTGCCTGCCATTCACCACCAGCCAAGATGCCACGAGGTACATGAAATGACCCAGAAGTACTTAATGATACAGAGAAGAGCATATGGGGGGAAAAAAAAGAAGACAAGAAATATCCATTAACACGTGCATCTAGAAGCCAGAAGACGGGTGATGATCAGCATTTCAAAAGCAGACACTGGAGGTTGAATTCAAGTTTTAACAGTGATTGTCTATGTTTGGCTTCAACACAAATCATATTAATATGCTCACATTATTCATTTGTACAAAGTCCCCAATATTCATTACAGGCGACGTTCCCAGGAGTACACACGACCCAGCCAGAACGTGGCTAGCTGAAGTGCAGTGGACCTCAGGGAAAGAACTCTTGCCCACACGGATGTCTCTGCTCTGAAAACCACTGGATAAAGGTATATGGCGGTCTGTTCTCAGCTGTTGATTTTGTGAAAAATATTGAATATGAAAGATTGAAGTGTCACTATTCAATGAAGTTCAGACATAAGTATTATGTTGAGAAGCTAGATCTCTTCTACTAATAGCTTAAGTACCTTAATATTGTACTGTTTGCTCTGGTTTTCAGACATCAGTCCAAGATCATTGGTGGGTTAATTGATTTCTGGTAAGATTGGCCCCACGTGTGAGTGTGTGTTTACATTTCTATCTGGCATCCTCAAAAGATGGTTTTGTTTCCTTTTCTTAATTGCTCTTGATTACTAGAGTTTATTTGGCATGATACATTTGTGATAAATGCTTTTTCTTTGTGAATAGTCTTATTTTAATCTACATAATGTCAATGAGTTAGTACATTAAAGAACAAGCACTAAAAGAAATGACATTTCAGGTTTATTAGCTAAAGTTTTTATAAGTGAACTGAGATTCCTTTACAGTGCAGAGACCCATCTTTAATATGCTGTGTGTGCTCATAATGGACTTGAAATTTGTTTTTGTCACAATGTAAAGGTATAATACATAGATAATATACTTTATTTATCAAGACTTGACTATTTTAATTCCATACTTCCATTGACTGCTTTGGAATGCATTCCTTACAATTTTCCTAAATAATCATTGTCTCACAGTGTAGACCTGGGTGACATAACAGGGGTCAGGGCTGTGTTGACTGGAGATTTGTGTAGACTGGCCATTGTCTATGTGAGACTGTGGGATCACTAGGGGTCCCCCCAACACCTGTAACATTGACAAGTGGTATAATTACCTACAAAAGCTAAAGTTTCCTCCATTAAGGGGTCACTATTTGTTACATTCTGGCGGAACAAGAGACAAGATAAACCTCTCACTGTCACTGACGGAGCAGTCCGGGACACTCTATGCTAGATTGGACTATTGTCTTTGGAAGATGGGGTCACAGGTGATGAAATAGACCACAGTGGCAGTCCTGCCTAGCTGTGATATCACTGACAGACTCACCCACACATTGTGAAGAGAGCACTGGTTTCTGTGCAGAAAGCAGAACAACTCACTTTAACTGGTCAATTAGGTCTAATGAGTTTTATTGCCCTTGACATCTAACTTACTCCAGCCCCCCTTATGGAAACAACCCCTAATTACTGTTCATGAGCTCCTGGCCACACTTGTTCCCAATGGAACCAACCTGGAGCAGCAGAACAGAGGTTTTTGTTTCTTTAAGTTGTCTGCTGTTGTAAAACAAGTCATCCCTTAGGAATAAAAACTCTCCCTCTAGTCTGGTTGCTATCTCCTTTATTTGCCCCATATTCCCAGGGCAAAGCAGCTGAGTGATCAAAAGCTGAACGGCAAGGAGCTGAATTTCACACTGGGTTACAACAGACCCTGGTGGGAGAATGGGCAGGAGAGGGCCGGTTGTGCTCCAGAACTAGTTCCCTCCTCTCCTACTCTCGTATTTGCATCACAGTCTATAAACTCCAGCCCTATTGCTTTTCTTCCAGTTCATTTTTTTTAATACAGCTCGTGAATTATGTATACTCTTGTGAAGTATCAAGAAAGCACTCTTATCTTTATTTCACGTACAGTATACAGCAGACTGCTTGATAAAAAAAATAAAAGCGCTATTCCCGACGGTCTAGCACAGAAACCACAACTCCAATAACTTTAACTAGAGGAAGAAATCCATCTTCTGCTTAAAAGAAAAAAAACTTTAACTTTTAAAAGTTTTTATTGATACACAAGCAATAACAAGTTACACTATTAAGTTCTTACATAAAATTAAATAAAATACAAAAGCGAAGAATAAAAACACTAGACAGATTTTGTGCAAGGCAAGAGGCATCACAAAAAAAAGTTTCCAACATGACCTGCTGAAACATGACCTGTGATCCATCACCACTTGATTGCAACATGCTTGGGCCATAATGTCAACTTCCAGACCCTCTCAGTCTCTTTCTCCCCAAATCTTCTCCGGTGGATCAAAATGTAGTCTCTCAAATAAGACACAGCCTTCTGTATCACTGACAGAGGCAGGGTTTTTTCCATTCTATATACCAATGTAGTTCTAGTCTTCCATAAAGCTTCCCTTAGGCAACAGATGACCTGCCAGGCTTTGCTTTCTTCCGATTTTGATAGCTTCTCAAGTCCATGTCCATAGAGCACTACCTGGGGGTCACTTATACCGCAAGCCAGAAAACACCTTATCCAGCTGTTAGCCAATGTCCACACCTCTTTTGCGATGCCACAGTCCCACAGGACGTGCCGGATGGATTCTTCTTGTCCGCATCCTTCCACTGGACACCTTGATGTCTTCCCCATGCCTCTCGAATGCATCACAGCCCTTGTTGGTAAAACTTCATGTGCAATCAACCAGCACATATCTCTGTGTCTATTCAACAAAACTGTGTGGCCAACCCTTTTCCAAACATGGCTGGGATCCCCAGCCACGAGGCCACGAATGTGACATACTGCACCTCTACCCTGCACAACAAGTTCCAACCTTCTTGCGCTTGTCAACACATCCAGTGCCTCATTCTCCAAATTCTGTTCCCTTAAAAATTTCTTTATGATAAAATAAGAATACGGGAGGTTAAAAGCAACGGGTGCTGTTAAAGGGATCTCTAAAACTTTCAATGTCCTTAAATAAAAACCACACAAAAAGCGAGACATAAAGGATACTTTCCCCCTGTTCCCTACCGCTAAAGACAAATGTAATGATACATATTTGTACATTAGGAAAGTGAACAGTTCAGGCATGCCTTTTCCACCCATTTCCACCTTTTTTTCTACAACCACCCTCTTTACTCTCTCCCATTTTGACCTCCAGAAAAAATAAAAAATAGCCCTCTTTAAAACCAGTAAAACAGACCTTGATGGCATAAAAACAGCGCTGACAAACAACAGTAGTGGTAAAATTACAGTCTTGACAACTAAAACCTTGCCTTCCATTGTTAATTCCCGTAAACTCCACAGACCGATCTTGCTTTTGACTTTCCCTACCACCCTCTCCCAATTCCTACTCCCCATCCCATTTCTGTCAAAGTTTATTCCCAAAATCTTTATTTCATCTCTACGAATTGTGATTCCCACATTTTCCTCTTCACTCCAGTTTCCATATTGCATCAGCACACATTTGTTTTTATTCAGCTTGGCCCCTGATGCTCCGCAAAACTGGGTTGTCACCTCCAAGCTATTTCTGACTCCCTTATAATCTGTACAAAAAACATTTACATCGTCCATGTATAGTACAGTTCTCACCTCTTGGGCCCCACTCCCAGGGATTTTAATGCCTTCAATCCCATTCTCCATTCTCAAGGCTTGTGCCAGTGGTTCTATACAGCAAACAAAAAGGAGTGGGGATAACGGACAGCCTTGGCGAACACCGCAACTCACATTAACCACATTTGACATGCTGCCATTAATCATTATTCTACTTCCTATACCCTTATATAATAACCTTACCCAAGTGAGCAACCTGGTTGAAAGCCCCATCTTTTGTAGTACTCTAAACATATACTCATAAGAGATACGATCATAAGCTTTCTCAAAATCCAAGTTTAAAACCGCCAATCCAATATTCCTCTCTCTCGCATAACCTATGGTATCTCTAATCAGTATCAGGCTGTCCGTGATCCTCCTCCCTGCCACTCCACAAGCTTGATCTGGATGAATGACTTCACTCAGGACAGATTTTAATCGAAGCGTTAAACACTTGGAAAGCAGTTTAAGATCACAATTCAATAAAGTTATCGGTCGCCAATTTGCCAGGTCTGTGCGATCATTCTTTTTGAATAGTAAGATCACAACTCCCGTCTTAAAGCTGTCCGGCAGTTCTTCTAAAAACTCAAATTCTTTAAAAATGGTTAAAAGATCCAATGCTAAAATATCCCAAAAGGCCCTGTAAAACTCAATGGGTAGACCATCCAACCCTGGAGTCTTACCCGTTTTGAAGGTCTTCAAACTTTCCATTAACTCTTCTACAGAAAGGCCTTTTGATAACACAGTATCATCTTTTACACTTTTTGGAATGACTTGCACAAATTTTTCTAACAAATCCTTAGACACTTGTTTCTTTCCAAACAACTCCCCATAGAAATCCTCAGCTACAGTCAACATGTCTTCCATACTAGTTTGCAAAACCCCCTCTCGTCCCTTCAATGCAGACATTAGTCCCCTCCCTACAACCCTTTTCTTGAAAAAGAATCTTGTACATTTTTCACCTTCTTCAAGCTCTTTCACTTTGCTTTGAAACATGATTTTTTTAATCTTTTCTCTAGAGAGATTTAAAAGCTCATTCTTTAATTCTTTGATTTCCTCACTGAAGTCCCACCCCTCTTCTAATAACTTAACATACCTCTGCAATCTCTTTTGTAATCCGTTTTCAACCCTTCGTATCCTAGCCTGTTTTCTCCTCCCCATCTCTATGAAAAATGCTTTTGTACGCTCCTTTACCTCCTCCCACCACTGTGCTCTTGTGCCAAACAGGTCGTACAAAGTCTGCCATTCCTTATATCTTTCCCTGAACCTGCTCCTCACTTCCTCATCCTCCAGAAGTGAAATATTCAGCTTCCACACACCCTTCCCCACAGTAACAACTGTTGGAATAGCAAGTGTACATGACAGTAAACAATGGTCAGAGAAAAAAACAGGGGTTAAGCCTGCAGTTGTGCAAGTAAAATCACGTATCAAAATAAAATCTATACGTGAGGCTTGGGTCCCATTAGACTTGTGCCATGTGAAACCTGCCCTCCCCTGACTATGAAGTTTGAGGGCATCTTTCAGTTTAAAATCTTTACATACAGTTTGCAATAATATTGATGATTTATCAAATTGGACCCGTCTCTCACCCCTCATTCTGCCTTCTCTTTCTAAAAGGCAATTAAAATCCCCAGCTAAAACCAGTGGTTCCCATCCCAATAAATATTCTCTCAATTCCTGAATTAGGACATATCTGTCGTGTGGGCAACTCGGACAATACACATTTAAAAGTTTAAATTTGACATTCATGAAACCCAGATACACCACCAGTGCTCTCCCTGGTTTCACTACAAGGTACTGATGTACCTCTACCATCTTATTTTTAATTAAAACAGCTATACCATCAGATTTATTCTCATTGGACCCACTCCAAATTGATGGGCCCAATGTCCACAGTTCTTCCATATCCTTATAGCTGTTTTTAAAAGGTAATCCACACTCCTGTAACAACATAATATCAGCATTTACCTTACTCACAAATGATAATATAGTCCTTGCCCTTAACTTGGATCGAATGCTTCTCACATTTATGGACACAATGTTCAGAGCCATACTTGATGTTAGACCAGGGAAGACTAAAAACTCTGGCTAGAATCATTCAGTCTGTGACACCTACTATACAGGCCTTTTTCTTTTTCCATTTGCTCTCCTTGCCTCCTCCTCCACCACCCCCACCATCAATAGGATGGTTCTCCACCTGCCCTCCTTGAGTCTCTAGTTCTAAAGCTGGATCAGTAGGATTGGAGAGAACTAATCCCATGGGAGAACCTGCCATCTGAGGACTCTGAAAATGATCTTCCCTCACTTTTCCACTCGGAGTTAGATCACTTTCTATATCAGATGTCTCAGCAGACCTTTTAGCCTGCACCCTTTGTTCTATACATTCCATTTGAGCGCTTTCAGTCTCCACAGGTGGCAGACGATCAGGAGAGATGCTACCACTCAATTCAGAGTCCACCTCACTTTCCACATTATCATCATTCTCTTCTACCTCAGCCTCATCTCCTTCACTCCATTCTGAACCCTCGCTCTCTTTTCCACTACTTTCTTCAACGTCAACCACATCCAGTTCCTGATCCAGAACCACTGCTCCAGCCCTAAATGCCTCTTCAAACTCTTCCTGCTTTTGCATCGGTCTTCCCAGTTTTGTTCTATTTGCAAAAGAATTTGGACAGTCTTTAAACACATGACCTTCACACTCACATAGATTGCATTTCCTCACGCTTGTACATTCAGTATATGCATGTCCAATTTCCTTGCACTTACCACACACCACCTTTGTACAGGCATCCACAAAGTGACCCAGCTCCCCACATCTCCTGCACAGTTTTGGCTGCCCTTGGTAGAACACAAGGCCTCTATTTTCACCTAATCCAATCAAGGAAGGAATGTGTTTAAATCCACCATAACCATTTTTGTCTTCATGCAACGAAATAGGTACTCTCCATGCACAGTTCCAGATGCCATCATCATCCAAGACTTTCTGAGGCTCACCTTTCACTAAACAATACTTAGACAACCATGTCACAATATCTTCCTTCATCACCATCTCATTAAACATGCGAACAATCACAGTTCTATTAGAAAGATCCGTCAGCTTCTGCCATTCAAACATTCTAATCAGGCCCACATCTTTTTTCTCCTCTATTTTTCTCCCAAATTCTTCCAATAACTTTGCCGATTTGAAACTAATGTCAAAACCAATTCCCTTCGGCAAAGTAATTAAGCAATTGACATCTAATGCCTTAACCTTTAACTCTTTCTGTAACACCTTCCTTGAAAAGTCCAACCGTGAAATATCACCCGAGTGAGCCGAGCCCTCACCACTCTTGTACACCAAACGCGCGCAAAAGTAACGGCGCATGCCGACCCTACAGGCCGCCATGGCCGTTACAAATGTGTCAAAACTAAACAAAACCCAAACCTAAGCCTCTTCTGTGCACCAAACCCTATCCCCTTAATCTTATAATCGTACACAAACTCTACTCTCAACTTCTGGGCTTTAACCCTGTAAATCTCCAACACTGGCTGGAGACTTTGGGTACCCGGGCTCAGCGGTTATATAGGACAGGACTCGGCGAGTTGCAGGTGAAACTCATTGCTCTGCGCTCTCCATGCGGAATGTGCGTCTCCTCCCTCCAGACTCGTCACACCGCCTTCATACTCTACAGCGGGGGAAAAAAAACTCCCCTTTACTGTCTTCATACATCCCTCTTAAATCCCAGAAACACCGAAACTCCGGGGCGTTTCTGTGAGTCAGTACTGGGTTTTTCTGTTCGAGGTTACAAGCAGAAACAATAAAAGCGCTGAAAGCAGGAAGTTATTTCTGCTCTTAGGCATAAACGTGTAAAAATACATTTTCTGATTCCTAAAACCTAATAAAATCCATGTAAGTTTCCCTTTTGTTCCCAATGCACATAACTGAATATAAACCAGTCACTAGTTATGGCGCAGTTCTTACAACAAAGATACTTACATTACGAACTTTTTTTTCATACGAGCTCTTGCCGTTTTTAAATTGAATATTTTGTTTCAATTCGCTAAATCACACGAAACACCAGCAACACTCATCGTAAGCATCTGACCAATCACATTCCTGAATTTTAAAAGTATTAAGTATTTATTTTAAACTTTTTTTAATTTTATACACTTGTTTTACATATTCTTGCCATTTTTGGCATATTGTAAGTGGATTGTAACTTCAAAGTGATCATTCCTGAGCTTTATAACTGTGTATCATTTCTTTTAACCTTATTTTAATATTTTTTAATTATTTTTGCATTTTACAGAACGTTTTAAATATATTGTGAGCATTTAAGCATAATTTTAAAATAGGACTATCAATGCTCCTGACTTTTAAACCTGTATTTCTTCTGACATTAATCTCTCCACCTGCAGATGAGGAGGGAGGTATTTGATTTTAAATTTGTTGATTTGGGGGGGGAATGTACATGAATTTCCTTGTGTGTATCACCAGTGGGAAACTTGGCATTTTTGGATGAATTGCAATCTATACTGCAAGGCCTTAAGACTGATATAGTAATGACTGGAGATTTAAATAACACATTTGATACATCACACAGGAACAGCATAACATCTAAAATGGCAGAACCCTCTAAATCACTGAAAAAATTCAGGCACATTCATAATCTATAAGATGTTTGGTGGTTACTGTGTCCTGCTTCCCTTTCATATTTTTTAGTGTGCACGAATCTGTCCCTCTTCTTTTACTAGTTTTTAAGGAATATTCTGATATCTCTGATTACAAGATCAAGCCAGAAAAAAAATGATGACAATTAGTAGGAAGAATGATTCAGTACAATGTATTGAAAATGTATCAGGATGGTCAGGAGGCTCGCTGCGAGAATGTCCTGCCCTTGGGAGCCTTTCTGCTCCTGGGCCGTCCTTCCCTGGAATTCTTTAGAATAGTCTCGCACCCCTGGAATTCTCCTTAGAAATTCTCCTTCTGGGAGCTCTGTGTTGCCTGTTTTTACCTGGAGGAACTTCAGCTCATTCATTGGCTGAAAGTTCCATGGGCATCAGAGTCCCACGTGGGTTACTCGGCCCTACCAGTCCCTGATTGGTTGATCAAGGTGAGATGTGAGTCACTTACTCCTGACACTTAGGAATGCAGTCCAGATGTCCATCTGGCACTCCCTAGACAGATAGGCGCCAATGGATGACCATTGATCATGATAGCCAGGCTTAGCTAAATGCATCCCCATTTGGGAGCTGTCCCTTATCAAAAGAAAACATCTTTAAATCAGCCTGCATGAATAGCTTCTCTGTGGCTGCACCACAGAGATGAAGAGAGAGATGGGGCCTTATTTGGGAAAGCACAGCAACACTTAATTCTGTCTTATTAACAAGCATTGCCGCTACAATTAGTAGGAAGAAAGATACAATGTATTGAAAATGTAATATGTTTTAAAGGATTAAAGGGAAAAGAAATACTTTATCTACGCAAACTAATTCAACTGAGCTCCTCTAAACAATATAGCCTGAAGAATTGCCAAAGCACAATGTATCAATTTGGGTGACACTGGGGGAAAAGGATCACAACATTGAGAACCACAAGGCTTATTTTCAACAGCAAACTTTGTGCTTGAAAATATTTGACAAAAAAAGGAATATTACACGCACGGAAACCAATATTTACCACTAGGGTAGAATGCAGCATAGAACAGTTGAGGTTGACTTGTTCACAGTGAACTGTCCTCCAGCGATAGTCAGCTGTAATCACCGACGCAGACATGATGTTAATACTCTGACAGCACCTTGGCTGATTTGGTTAAAGTGTTTTCCCCCTGGTTATAAAAACGTCTCAAAATTCTGACACTGAGGTGTGAGACACAATGTAACAGGCTCTCATAATCCCGAAGTACAAGAAATTTTACTGTATTGTTTTTTAAATTTGATCCTGTGAACATTGCATGTCCCTCCTTCCTCATTACCAAAACATCTCAATGTCACCAACAGTATGTACATTTGTAATTACAACACTTCACTGTTGCATTTCTGAGTTGTGACATTGTGAACATGGCATGTTAAAGTATATAGAATATCTAGATCAGAACAGGCTAAATGCAATTCATAGTGATTTATCATTTTCTTATTTTCTAAATGAAAAAAAAAAATTCAGTGATTATGACACTTCGGTATGACATAAAATATGCTTCAATGACAGAATAAATAATCATGGAAAAAATACCCACAGTGGTATTCATAGTTGTGATTATAGGAATGTTAAATATCAGGTGAGTAGCTGCGTCAGCATGCGTAGGCTGCAAAGGAACAAGTAAAGGATTATTCCATGCTGAAAAGAGAAGAAAAGAATCACAACGTTTCGGCTGTGGAGCCTTCTTCAAGTGTGAGAAAGACAGGGCAGTAAGCAAAGATAATTTTCTTTTTATCTTTGCTGACTGCAGTTTATCTTTGATGACAACATCAAAGACATTAAGTAATTTTTACTGCTAACAGCTCCACATCAACTTCCTTTTATATCTAACCTCATCAGATCTCTCAACTCCCAACTCTTCCAGTTTCTCACTTCAGAGAAGGATAAAACATTCAATCATCCTCTACAGAGAAAAAACATCAACACCCCTACCACCTCCACCAATCCTAACCTTGTTACTATACCCTCTGATCTTTCCCTTTCACCCCTTTGCATCCTCAGCTAACATATTTTAAAATTACAATAGACTGTATAGTATTTATGTTTAAAATTAAGGTAAATATGTCAAAATATCAAATTCCAACTGCACAGTGCTATCGTAACAATGCTTGTCAAGTTCTCAAACAAACCTGCATTGTATTTTTAAAATATTTCAGCAGAGGATTCAACTGGAGTATAAATGACGATTCGACGATCATTTTTCTTGGGTGAATATGGTTTTCTGGGGAGTTACGATGTTGGGCATTGTTGGACATTTCCTGGTGATCCTGACACGTGTTAAACACTCGCATTTGTTGCAAATATTAAAATGGCTATGGTTTCGCTGAGAAATCCAATCGACCGAAGACAATGTTTACATCGCAAACGAAAACCGTCTCTGGGTGGATTCGAACCACCAACCTTTCGGTTAACAGCCGAACGCGCTAACCAATTGCGCCACAGAGACTAACTTGTAGGTCCTTCTCTCGAATCACAAATTTCTGGTTAAGAAAAATCTCTTACCGTTTATTTTGCCAGCCGGTAATATTTCTTCTGCACTGATAACCAAGAATTGGATTTAATTTTCCGCAAGCTGTGTGAATTTCATCAAAAATAAGTTTTCCAGAAAGGAAATGAACACATGCATTTAACGAAATCAAGCCCTTTGTGAGTGCCCAAAATGGTACGTTCTGTACTACAAGAAAGACACGGCTGGGATTTGAACCTAGGTTCTTTTGTTTAATAGACAAGTGCTTTAACCAACTAAGCTACGGTGACAGGATAGCCATCACCTTTTACAGCCACTTGGACACACCGCTCTGAGACATCTGCATTCAGTAAGCGCTGAGCATGCTCTCAGAGCAAATTGCCTCTTTTACATTGCAGCCCCGACACTGAGAAACGAAGAGAAGTGGCTTTTATCTGGCATTTTCATGTCCAATGCGTTTGACATCTCCCAAGGGCGACAGAGTTCTTTTGCAACACTATTTCTTCTTCTTTTTTCTTTCTGTACGCTTTGATAAAAAACAAAAAATCGTGCAAGGGAAAAATGTATTTTTTTCATAGAGAAAACGTGCACCAGGAAATGTTGTGTTGAGAAGAAATGAGTTAACACGATCCGTGACCTAATTTATCGGAGCAATTGCTCAACCAGCAAGGTCTGGAGAGGTTGGAGTCTGGTGGATGTGAAAATTATACGGTGTTGTGGAAGAAAACAGTCTTTCTGCTCAACATTGCAGTCTTTTTTCTGAAAAATGAAACAAAGGATTACTATAAATTATAGAAATCATAAATTATAATAAAACCAACCTTTATTATGAATAGAGATATAAAACTATCTATTGTAATCAGAAATATAATTTGTCTAACTAATTACATGCCATAAAGCCCATAGAACTAATGGATGCACAGAACATGTAGAATGGTGTACTTAGATTATCAGAAGGCTTTTGACCTACTTTCCATTTCACATTTTCTGTTTAAAAAATGATTTTCAATACCTGATCTCTTGGATGTCTTGGAGATATCAAACCAATTGGCAACAGGAATTGTTCACATTACCGTCTATTAGCAGACATTGTTTAGATATGAATCCATTACATTAAAAGTTTGATCCCGTTATTTCAATACACGTTTAAGTACTGTTATTTATTTCAATACAGGCGAAGGATCTGGAAATATATGAAAATACAACATATATATATTTGTATGTGTATATATATATAGATGTGTATATTTTATGTACATATATTTGTAAACAATGCTACATTATTTTTCATTGTATATTCAACAAGATACAACATACTGAAAGTCCTTCACGTGAAGTGCATAGCAACAATCACTAAGGAAGTGCGTCATGTGGCAGGATGTAGGAGGAGTGATCGCTCAGTTCCTGTTCCTGCTTCAAGTATGAATTCAAACCCTTGCAATCATATAGACCCGTAGGTGCGTAGGAGTCTTAGTGTTTGTCATTTCAGTATCCGCATAGCACTCTCTCTGTATTTGTGATCAACTTTGGTTAAATATGACAATTTTACTGTTCAATCTGGAAACTGAGCTTCACGTTTTCATGGAGGTTTTGCTCAAATCGATCGTGTATGAAGTTTCACGAGTGTTTCGAAGCAGGATGTCTGACTCTGAGGATGAGATTGAAAACAAACTCCGCAGCATCTCCCAGATACTGGTAAGACGGGCCGTGTTTAAAATCACACAGTGTGTGGAGGAGAGTGTCGGGAGTGAAATGGCGCAGCTGAAGAAGGAAAACGAGAGCCTGAAGTGGAGATTGCAGCTGTGGGAGAAGGAGTCGGGAGCAGGAGGAGATCAGGGTACCCAGACGCTTCCCTGTGAAGTCCCTGCAGGAATAAAGGAAGAAATGGACACGAAACTGCAGCTCTCAGGTCAGTGGGGTGACTTGTATGTAGTCAGGGTGTGTGTGAGTTTAAAAACAGTGTCTTTAACTTCCTCACTGGTGAGAATATAGTGCAGAGACGCAGAGTGAAGTGGGAAAGACTTGCGTGATGTAACAACGGGATTCTTAACTGGAAACTGAACTGTTTTGTCCGGTTACAGTGTTTCACTGAATCAGATAATAATACAACGTAATTAAGAAAGAAGACTTATGTGTATATATATATTGTTTTTACGTTTTATTGGTTTATATTATTATATGTATGCTAATGATTGTGTATACAAAATAATTTTAATTGGTTTAAGTATTGCAGTCCTCCAGGGCCTGTGTCTGTATTAACTAATCTCAATGCAGTCTTAATGTACTGTAGTGTCCAGTCAGTGTGTGTAATTAACCTCCCTCTCTCTCAGTGCAGTGTTAATGTACTGGAGTGTCCAGTCAGTGTGTTTGGATCAACCCCTCTCTTTCTTTCAGTGCACTGTTAGTGTAAATGTAATGTACTTGTGATATTATTACAGTAGACTTACTTTTTCATGGTAGTTAGGTTTCTAACATAGCTTGTATTTATAAAATCGCCTATAATCAGAACACCCCTTTATACCCACTTATTCCCCTCTGCTTAAACAACCCAAATCGATTGGGAGTGTACTAGTACATGCATGTATGTAGTTTAAAGTATAATAAAAAGTGTGATACAGCTTAACTTCTCTTGACTTGCCTTTCCTCTTTGTACTTGTCATATCGATGGTGATGCTGCATGATAACTAGTGACTAGTTCCCAAAGAGGAACTCAGCTGCATGGTGTATAAGAGTTGAATTTTTTATGTTTCCCACATTCTTTACATTTTTATTTACAGTATTTGAATTTTTTTGTTCACCACTAAATGGCTATACATGAATTTGTGTAAAAATGTTACGTAAAGTACTTGTCTGCTGTATTTTTAATCCCTTTTCACGTTATCTGTGTTAAAAGAGATTAAATGTGTTTGAATCTTTGATGTATATCAAGTTTGGAAAATGAGTTTTTAAAACTTAAATTACATGCTACTAAATAATATCTTTGCTATCTCAAGTTTAAAATGTAAGCTACTTTTTGCGTGGATAGTACTTCCTTTTGAGCGCTACTCTAAACTCGTATTAAAATTCAGGGCTAAATACTAGATCACATGGCCTCAGCTATCATTATTATGCTGATTATACTCAAATATACATCCATACCAAACCTGACGCTAATGTGGCTGTCTCTTTGCTATCTAATTACATCTCTGACATAAAAACTAGGATGACTCAAAATTTCCTTTATCTAAACTGTGACAAGACTGAAGTCATGCTTATTTGAACCCCCCCATCAATTTTGTAAAGCCAAATATGTAACCCTATCTGTAGATGGTTCTGTACTTGAGCTTCAGTCTAAATTGGAAAAACTTGGGGATGATATTTGACTCAGGCTTGACATTTGACCAACGTGTGCAACATATTGTCAAAACTTCTTTCTTTCGCCTCAGAAATATTGCTCAACTACACTCTATATTATCGTTAACTGTGGCTGAAAAGTTTTTTCTTCTTCCAAATCAACCACTATAACGCTCTGCTCTCTGGGGTTTCTAAATCCACATTGAACAAACTCCAGTATGTCCAAAATTTGGCAGCCAGAATCCTGACCAGGTCTAGTACAAGTGTTCACATTACTCCTATCCTGGAGTCCTTGCACTGGCTTCCTGTTAAGTTTCGTGTCAACTTAAAATTCCTCCTGCTCACCTATAAGGCTCTGCTTGGCTTGGCACCTCAGTACCTGTCTGAGTTATTATCGCTCTACTCCCCACCTCACAGCCATCTCTCTTCTGTTTCTGGTCTCCTATCTTTCCCCCAGTCCGTCTACACTCTATGAATGAAAGGCCCTTCTGTTATGCCCTAAACTCTGGAACTCTATCCCCAAGGATATCAGAGAGTCACCTTCTCTAAACTCCTTTAAATCCAGACTCAAAACTTTCTTCTTTAGAAGAGCCTTTATTTACCTGTTCTTTACCCATCTGCTCCTACTGTATTTTGTACCACAATCTGCTGTCTCCTCAAACAGTGTATTCCCATCATGCTTATATTGTGTTTTTTTTGTTGTTGTTGTTGGCATTATGTAGAGCACTTTGAGAAGTTTATTATTATTATTATTATTATTATTATTATTATTATAAAGGTCTTGTTTTCTTGTCCTGTGTTTACAGGCTCAGAGGCCAGTGCTCTCCCTGATGCTGGGGAAAGGGCTCCTCTTGAACAGCAGCACAGTGAGGAGGAGTGGGGCTCCAATCTGATGCAGGAGACAGAGCTCACTGTTGCAGAAGGGAAAGAGACACTCAGTGAGCAGCACACAGAGAGCAGACAGAGTGTCGAGGATCTGGACTCTGTGCCCATGATGAAGATAGAACCTGAGTGTGAGACACCTGGACTCTTAATATTAACGGAGAAGATTAATCATCTGGATACCAAGAATATTGCAGAACATTGTAATGAACTTTACTGCATCACTGTACATGAACTCAAAGAAGAACTGAGTGAGTTTAATGTTACAGAGCAGGACATGGAGCCCCAGTTGATTCACACTGCTGACCAGCACACTGAAGGACACAATGGAGAAAACAAATCTCAGTTTCAGCACACAGAGCAAGACCATTCCATGGAGCATTTGCAGAATAAGAGACCACAGCACGATCAGAGGATGATGAAGAATCACTCAAGGCCTTGCTCAGAAGGAGTGGACAAACTGCCATTATGGCACAGGGAGGAGCAGCGTTTCTGTCAGTCTAGCAAATCAAAACCCAACCAGCACCTTCAAACAGGAGAGAGACCTTTCAGCTGCAGTCAGTGTGGGAAGAGTTTTAGTCACTCATGCCTCTTAAAAAGACACCAGCACATTCACACAGGAGAGAGACCATTCAGCTGCAGTCAGTGTGGGAAGAGTTTTAGTCATTTGCACCTCTTAAAACGACATCAGCACATTCACACAGGCGAGAGACCATTCAGCTGCAGTCACTGTGGGAAGAGTTTTAGTCAGTCAGGTACCTTAAAAACCCACCAGCGCATTCACACAGGAGAGAGACCATTCAGCTGCAGTCAGTGTGGTAGGAGTTTTAGTCAGTCAGGTCACTTAAAAACACATCAGCGTATTCATGCAGGAGAGAGACCATTCAGCTGCAGTCAGTGTGGTAGGAGTTTTAGTCAGTCAGGTCACTTAAAAACACACCAGCATATTCACACAGGAGAGAGACCATTCAGCTGCAGTCAGAGTGGGAAGAGTTTTAATGACTGAATCACCTGAAGAGCTCACCAGCGCATAAAATAAGATCACTTTATTGGCCATATACAATTTCTTGTATTAGGTATTTGTCTTTTCACAACATGCTCACCATGAGGCCTGCAGATAGGGAGAGAAGCTTGGTGTCAGAGCACAGGATCAGCTCTTTGTACAGCATGCCTGGAGCAATCAGGATTAAGGGCTTTGTTCAGGGGTCCAACAGAGTAGTCTTCCTCTGTCAATTGAGGAATTTGAACTGGCAGTCTTCCACCCACAGACATAGATCCTTAACCACAGAGCCACCAGACTACCCTTAATTTCACAGGAGGGATACCTTTCAGCTGCAGTCAGTGTGGAAAGGGTTTTAGTGATTCAAATACCTTAAAAGCCAACCAGCATACTCACACAGGAGACCTTCAGAATCCACCAATGCAGTCACACAGGAGCGAGTTAGTTCATTAAGCTACAGTTAGTATGGGAAGTGTTTTATCCAGTCAGGCGACTTAAAAACACACCAATTTAGTCACCAGTTTTCCACTGAAATCACTATTCGTTGAAGTAGGTAGCTGCGTTAGCATGTGACATTCGTTAAAGCTTCCACAGCTGACACATTGTGTTTTTTTTCTTCACTTTTCAGCATAGAATAAACCTTTACTTCTTCCTAAAATGTCTATTTGTTATAGTCTCTTTGTAGTCACCAACTTTTGATTTAGTCTAGTCAACTAAATTTTGACTGTTATTACCCTTACTTATGGTTGATTAGAACAGAATTAGTTTTAATCATGCCATTGACTTTATGTGTATAATAAAATGTATTAAGTTTTTAGTTTTATTCAGTTTTAAAATGAATTAAGTCTAAATTGATTTCTTTATTTCTGTTTGGTCTTGGAATGTTAAGTTTAGTCCTGTTTAATTTCCAATTAAGACTGTTCTCATTGGATAGGCTTGTAATTGTGTGACAGCTTTTAACTTACATTTTACATTTTGAGCAAGAAATGTGTATAAAACAGATTAGGTTCCTTAACTGTAACTCTTAAGAAAAAAAGTCCCACATCTGATTAAAATCTACCAAAAAGCTCAAAGTCTTTGTTGCACAATCTACATTTTATTTACCCCCAGAGAGAATAAATATCAAATACAAGAAATATGTATGCAATAATGGATAAATAATGAGGAAACAGAGATATTATATGAATCTCTCTTAATAAGAAAATCTATTTTGGCACCATTACTAATCCATATTTTTATGTTTTTTAACAGTTTTTTTTCAATGCAATTTTTTTTAAACCAGACAGGACCCGCAATATATATACACTTTAACAGCCACATAAACTAAATGCAATTAAACATTATTAAACATTATTTTCTGATGACCTCGTACGAATATGATTTTCAGTTCCTGCATAGCCAGACCTTTTGGTCATCCCTACCTTAGTGAGCATCTTTGCTTTTCTCTCAAATACAACATTCACTCCACAAAGAAGATAGATTCTAAAAGTTCATAGGAGTGAAGTGATTCCTCCTGGTTTCTCGTACAAATATATCTTGACCACCACAGAACAGATACCCATGTAGCTGATTCAAGATTTAACGCCTCACATCTTCGGCACATTCTTTGTTCTTTGGAGATTGTTATGATCAATAATGAACTTGTTTGGGAAAAAAAATAATCAGATACATTGGTAGATGTTCTAAAAGCATTTAGGAGTTTTTGAAATAGCCATCAGAAAATGACAGAAAAGGAAAATTATGTACGCTTTCTCACACTGCATGAAAGATTGAAATCTGATGGGAGAAAAGCTAACAGTCTCCTTGTCGGGAAATGGAACCCCGGTCTCCCATGAGATATATGGGGATGGTCACAACTATATGAACAAGGGGTGCTTGCATGCTGCTAGAAGCCATTTCCTCTTATGGCTATTATTATTTTTTCGGGTTTCGGCTTTTATTTTCATTTTTTCCAGATTACTACAAGAAAACGGGTTTCCATCCGTTCCATTCTCACTCCTCCTCTTCTATTGTCACAGCTCCTCCTCGTGCACTACCAACACCTATGGAGATGGTTCTTTCAGTTTTACTAATTAGGTTTTCAAAGGCTAGAAGTTAGAAGAGCGGAGGTTGTGAGGTGGGAGGAGGGCAATAATAGCTCAAACTGGTACTGAGGTGCCAAGCCATGCAGAGCCTTATAGCTAAGCATGAGAATTTTGAAGTCAACATGAAGCAAGAGCAAGGACTACAGGACAGGAGTAATGCAATTACTTGCTTGACCAGGTCTGGTGCTAATTCCTCCCTTGTGTCCTCGGGTTCATTTTCGATTGTTGACTCTGAAGAAGTCCTCTATTTGACTTGATCAACGCCAATCCCTAGAGGATTTCAAAAGGTTGAATCAAAATGACACGGGATGTTGGTGGGACTTGAACCCACAATTTGTAAATTGTAGAATTGTAGAAACATTTTATCATTCCGTACTTTCCTCTGCAGTCAGGCCAGTTCCACTTGAACTACGCTCGAAAATGGAGATTGATTTGAAAACACGAGAGTAAAGGGACACTGCACATCTGCACATCACGTCCGAGTTTAAGGACAGTAACATCAGAGATTGGAAGCTAGGGAGTTTCAGGTCTGTTTTTTATTATAGGATCAACAAAGTCTGAATACCTTTGCAAGAAGTATTTCAGAATCCCAGTCAAATCCAGTACGATTGCTGCACAGATCTGCATTCTACAATTAGAATACTGCGTATCTCCTTCTTAAGAATCACTTCTTTTGTTATTGCTGCCTCCAGGCGATGTAAACCAGATTCAGAAAAAAATAATTTGAACAACAATAATAATCACATTTGAGCGTGTTTTACTCCTCCTCTTCTTGCAATTTGTACTCAAAGGTTTATAGTTTTTTTGTTCTGAATTTTAAAAACATTTTAGCCTTGATTGGAAGCTGTTCACTTGAAGGTGCGGTGGTCAAGTGGTAAGGCGTTGATCTCATAAACTGAAATTGATGGGTTCAAACCCTGTCCGTGCCTGTTTTGTTTACCAAGACTTTACTTAATCTATATTGTCAATTGTCTTGCAATGTAGAAATCTCTGTAATAAGAAGAAAAGAACTATCAGTAGTTGTTAATAATCCTTCGACAAAGTAGTGGGTGCATTCAATACACCAGCCTCCACTGTTTGTCAGGATGGCTGAGTGGTCTTAGGTGCCAGACTCAAGGACTCAATCATGTGTAGTGACAGTTTTATGTTATTCACAACACGGATTTCCCTTCATGTTTATTAAGATGTGTAATTTGTATGTTGGTTGTATGAGAACAGTTTCTTCAAAAGTCCCACCAATTAACAGTGGAGAGCTAGCCAACGTACATCTTCATGAAAACTCTCTTTAAGGTGATTACAAGTGTCTTGAACAAATCTGTTCATATTTTTAAAATAGTTTAGCTCAAGATGCAACGGGAGTATAAATGAATTCTCCCACCCTCCAATCCAAGATAAAACTCTATGTGTGAATCTTATTTTACTTGAAGTTGATGATGATGGTTATTATTGGAAATTGCCCATTGCTATCGACACAGGTACTCAGTTGTTATGTGCTGTAATTCGATAAATGCAAAGCATTTGTATTCCCTCCAATTATCAATAAGGTCAATAATGTTTTAAGCATTACATGCCCTTTTTTCCCTAGATGATGTTCATGTTGGATCAGTGAGAAAGGCATGCCTGGTTGTGCTTCAACCAGCACCTTACTATCATTTTAGTCCCCACCTGACTGCACTAAGCAATTGTACCACAGAGACTCCAACAGGTCAGTTTTCTCCATTTACAGTTTTTGGGGAAAAAAATAATCTGCATTAAGATTGTATTTCAAATTTCACAAAATTGTAATTATTTCTTGAAAAATGCTGTTTCAGAAAGAAACTGAGTAGACGTGAATTGCCCAGTCAGTAGAATATCGAACTTTTCATCTTAGGGTCCCTATTCAGGGGGCTGATTTTCTTGCAACTACTTATTCCATGCTGAAACAAAAACGAGAAACAATGTTTCAGCAGTGGAGTCTTCTTTGGGTGTGATACAGAATAAACCTTTACTTGTTTCTTTCAAATTTATTTAAACCTCCTCTCCAGCACCTAAACTCGTCAGTTGCTTTCAGTAGCTAAAGACACAGACCACACTGCTCCAGGTGAGGTTTGAATTCACAACCTCAGCATAACTCTGCTGTGTACTGCTGTATAAGTACCACATGCTGATCGATTGCGCCACTGAAGCTGTATAACTCCCTCTCCTCATACAGACTGCAGCTGCAGAAACACATGGTGAAAACATGGTTTCGATTGTGGATCCATCGCCACATGGGGGAAAGGGACAGTAAAATAGCAAGGAAAATCCAAGAGAAGAACTGAAAGAATTGTGTTCACTGCAAAGTAGGAAGGAAAGAGGTGCCAGGATACATAAAACAGCTCAGCGTATAATTTGTAACGATGATATATATTTTTTTAACTAAGCAGCCTTAATGGCAACACAATGTTAGGAGTTCGGCTTTTCTTATTCTGCAGAACCAGCGGTATTGGAATATACTGATCCATATAAGAAGCGCTTTCGGTTTCTGATCGATTTTATTGAGCACTGCTCTAAACTTTACATTTGCTCGTGCTAGTTTTCCCCATGAAAAAAAAGACATTTCTCTAATTACATGATTTCACTTTTTTTCTTATCAACGAGGAGAAAGAAATAAAATATATAATTCATTATAAGAACCACAGGCAAGATGGCTGGTGATCTAAGGCGTTTAGGTTGCAGTTCACCCTGGAGATGTTTGTTCAAATCTCACTTCTAATAAAGAGGTCTTTCTCGTTAGAGTAGAAACGATAGAAGCCTTAAGTGGGAAAAAAAATCACAACATCTCGCATTTCACGTGTTTAATGTTAATTGTTTCAGTGGTTGCCTCGGTGATTGATGGCTCTTCTCCCTCGCAGGGTGACGGCAAACTTCTTCAGAGAGGGAGTCTCTGAATCAACAGAAACAGACTTCAAACTGAAATTTATTACTTCTTGAGTAAATTGATTACATCTCATTTATGACAGTCTTTAAAAAGCTGAGAGAAGGCTAAAACGTCAGTAGTATAGAGCGACACCTTTCATCAAACTTTTTCTCAGGCTGTACATGCATTACCTGTAATACAGCTACGAATAAAGATATTCATTAAAGTCAATAATAAATAATACTATTATTCATAAAGGCGTGCATTCATAAGATTCACCGTGAATAGTTGTGGTGTCTGGAAAGCAACTGTAGATAAATATAGAAAAAAAGAGTTTTAGTTTTTGAGGTAATTTCAGGTAGAATGTAAGAACTAAAGTAAACTAGTCCCACAGTATAGCGTAGGGTCCTATCAATAGAAAAAAAATTGTAACCCGAAAACTACCACAAAACGAGAAGTCTTCCAGGAACCTAGGTAAATCCCTGTAGTGCTCTAACGACTATAAAAACAAACAAAAGAAATGTAGTGTGCTCTCACGAGGCACCAGTTCTGTAGGGGTTTGGGCATTTACTGGGACAATTATTAATTGTAGCAGTAAATCACAAAATTGATTCTTTTGATGGCTTTAGAATCCAACCATGCGATATAACTCAAACAACGCACACACACAGGTACTAATACAAAAGGATACATTCATTAATACATAAAATATGCATATAAACCTAACAGATCTTATCGTGAGGGTTATCAGAATACAAAAGATATATATTCATTCAGTTACGAAGAGTTACCTATATCAAGAGGAAATACGTTCAGTATATCATTCATTTAGACCATTTCGTAAATGAACTTGGTCACAACTTCTACACTAGATACTCAAAACAAGTACATAACTCTTAGGAATTAAATTGATATCAACTGGTTGGGATAACAATTGAATTCTCGAGCAGTAATGCAGTAAGTTGAATACTCATCCAATCTCTGGGCACAAAGAAGCAGTTGCAGGCTTGTTGCTGTCCAATCCGCGGTCCTCTTCCTGACCTGCTGGGACCCACAGTCATCTTTTCTCCTGTGCACAAACTCTTGCTAGTTTCAGCCAAAACTAACTAGCGGGTCAGTGAGCATCAGCAGCGCACCGTCGCAAGCTGCACAGCACAGCCTGGCACGGAGCCAGAGAGCGCAGATTGGACAGCAACAAGCCTGCAACTATTTCTTTGTGCCTGCAGGAGATCTGAATCCCCAAAGATTGGATGGGTATTCAACTTCACTGCATTACTGCTTGAGAATTCAATTGTTATCCCAACCAGTTGATATCAATTTAATTCCTAAGAGTTATGCACTTGTTTTGACTATCTAGTGTAGAAGTTGTAACCAAGTTCACTTACGAAACGGTCTAAATGAATGATATACTGAACGTATGTCCTCTTGATATAGGTAACTCTTTGTAACTGAATGAATATATGTCTTTTGTATTAGTATCCGTGTGTGTGCGTTGTTTCAGTTATATCGCATGTTTGGATTCTAAAGCCATTAAAAGAATCATTTTGTGATTTACGGCTACAATTAATAATTGTCCCAGTAAATGCCCAAACCCTACAGAACTGGTGCCTCGTGAGAGCACACTACACACTCTTTCCTAAATTTCAACTGTTTTTTTCTACCATACTAAATTGTTCACATCCAACATCCACATTAAATTAGACAAAATGTAATTGAACATTTAGAGAAGATTGTTTACTGAAGTTCAATGTAGATCAGTTCTGTGTGACAGTAATGACGAATAGAGGTCAGTATGTGGAGGGTAAGTTCCCTCTCTACCTTTCCTCAGCTTCCTGTCCTGGATCAGCTGCCCCACTAACAGGGCCAGCACCACGAAGAGCAGAGCCCCCATCAGCAGGAAGGCCAGGGGTGAGACGGACAGGCCTCCCAGCGGCTGTGTTTGGGGTGTTGTCCTGGTGCTGCCTGAGGGAGAAGGAGGCAGGAGATGAACAGGGATGACAAGTTGTGCTGTTGGGCTCATACAGGCTTTAACACATTAAAGTCCCTGAGTTTCCCATCAGGAGGTGTTAGGTCCTCAGGGTTAACCCATCTCAACAAAGAATTGTAAAGGATGCTACATCAACACTGTCAGAAAATCACTGAGAGAGGAGAGGAGACACTACAGCTACACTGGGAATCTGAAGAGACTAATCTTCACACTGAGAGAGGAAAGGAGACATTACAGCTATACTGAGAATCTGAAAAGACACTGATATTCACACTGAGAGAGGAGAGGAGACACTACAGCTACACTGGGAATTTGAAGAGACAGAAAGACGGGAGTTATCAATGACAAGAAGGATTTCTGTTCACCTGTAGCTGTTGTTGGACTGGCTGTTGTCTCTGAAAGACCTGTGAAAGAGATACGAGAACTGTCAATATTTTGCCTTTGGTTTTACAGCAAGTTGAATCTACAGTGGAGCTGATAAAAAATATATTTATTTCTTGAGGTAAAACGTAAGATTGCAGAGATGAAAGAAGTCAGGTTCTGAATTGAAGAGTTGTGTTGTTCACACACACAGAGCTACACAACATCCTAGTTTTATGACTGATGATCCTAGCTGGTTCAATTAGATATTAAACAGTTATAGAATATGTGTAACTTCAGTGTATCTTCTCCATCAATCTGCTACCTTGTTCACCTACAGTGCTAAGACTCCCCTCACCTGTACAGGTAACCCCTGCATCCTCCTTGTGCCGACAGTCACTCTGATTCAGTCCAGAGTGACAGCAGTCCCACAGGTGAAGTTCACCTCGTCCAGCCAGATGGCGCCACTCCCTGGTCCGAATGAGGCCTCTATTGCTGCACTCACTGCATCCCCACAGCCCAGCTGTCTGCAGACCACCTGGGCATCCTGCAGGTTCCAGGAGTCGTCACAGATTGTCCCCCAGGAGCCCTCATACTGCAGCTCCACCCGGCCAGAGCAGTTAGTGCCTCCAACCAGGCCAGAGCCAGCGGGACTGAAAGAGAACAGTGAGGTTACTGAGCATCCTCAGCTCTGTGACTCTAGAAGAGAGCAGAGAAGTTACTGAGTGACTGTAGTAGAGATCAGTGAGGTATTGAGTGGCTCTAGAAGAGAGCTGTATGGTTACTGTTCCTCAGTTCAGGGCTGCAGTTCTCTGATTGTTTTACACACTGAACTCACCTGGGCAGTACCGCTGAGGCTGCTCTTCCTGAGGGGCTGGAGTGCTTCTGTCAGCTTCTTTTCTAGGACCTTCAAAGCTTAATGATCATATACAAAATCAAACTCACAGAAAATAGTGAAGAACAACAATAGTATTTCCTTTATTTTTATACTTGTTTGGATATACATTGCTAAGAATTCTGTTGAAAGCTCATGACGAGACAATCACTGTAGAGCTGCTCAAGAGGAAGAGAGCATCACTCTTCACTCTGTACCTGAGCAGGTGATCTCAGCCACTTCCCGGTCTTCACAATCATTCTGACCCCAGGCGGGGGAGGGACACCGCCACAGGGTGGAGTCGTGTTTGCGACAGGAGACAAAGTCCAGCCATTTGGGATCCGGGCTCAGCCTGGAGTTTGTCTCTCTGACGGTGCCCTTGTCTCCACGGCCCAGCTGTTTACAGATCACTGCAGCTGTGGAGTCAGTCATGCCATTCTGACACACACTGCCCCAGGTGCCGTTATAGTAAACCTCTGCTTGTCCTGAACAGCCTGCAGACAGTCTCAGTAGAGTGTGATCTGCCAAGACATCAGGGAAAGTCAAAGGAAACAAATCCTGAGTTTCATTCTGAACTGGTAAGAAACAACAGGCAAACAATGTGACCAGTAAACAGTCCCAGTTGCTGTGTACTTCCAGTAATTTCAGGATTCATGCAATGACAGCTTTACAATCACACAGCTGACATAAAGGTGCCAGGAGTATGTATTCATGTTGATTTCAGCACCTGAACAGCACACATGGAGCCCTATCTGAGATGAGAAATGATGCTGAACAATTAGGTGACTGTAAGCTTAATTAAATGTTGCAAATCAGCAGCATCATTCCGATCACCTTGGCCATTCAGCAGCAACACAAGTCAGGGTGACTGAGGCAGCACTGTAAAAGGAGAACTTGCAGATTGGCTTGACATTCAACACCAAGAGTAAAAGACTCCTGGATCAAATCAAGATGAAACATTTGAGGATGAAGGACAACAGGTCAAATTGATGGGGAGAGTTTACAGATTGAGTCCTAGAGATCATAGAGGACAGAGACTATGAGTTGTCCACACAACATATTCAAGTTGCTGCTGGAGGGGAGTTTCTGAAGCTGGCAGCTTCAGTGCCAGAATTTCTTTATCTGTTTACTGCAAAACAGTGTGAATGAGTGGTGACAAATGTGTCTGAAATACAGATGTTCGTTTTAAAATCCTGAATCCAGCTTGTTAAAACAATCAAGACACTCCAGGTGAAAGTCATATGGTTCTAACAATGTGGGATTAAAGAATCTGGATCCTTGTAACTGTAGAATAATTGTAGTTAGCTCCCCTACCTGAACACAGGATTCTCACGTCCTCCTTGTGTCCACAGTCGTGCTGTCCCCACCATGCTGAGGGACACTCCCCCAGGGACAACTCATTCCCCAGACAGCCCACCTCGTCCAGCCAGATGGGTCCAGTCCCGTGGCTGAAGGAGGCTGGCACTGGGGCACTGAGGGCCGCCCCACACTGGAGCTGCCTGCACACCACCTGAGAGTCTGCCAGGTCCCAGGAGTCATCGCAGACTGTCCCCCAGGAGCCACTGTGATAAACCTCCAGCCTCCCTGCACAGTCGCCTCCTGCTCCAACCAGCCTGATGGACAGCTGGCCTAGGAGCAGACAATTAGAGGTCAGAAGTCAGTGCAGTACTAAGATATCACAATGATGACCTCTAGGTAGAGACGGTCTACTGTTAGAAGTTGAACATCACCTCTTGCCACTGGGGACAGCAGATACAGTACAAGCACAAGCACAGCAGATACAGTACAAAGGAACAAGTGGAGCCTTCTTCAGGTGTCTGGTAAGGTAAGGTGTCTGGTAAGACAAGGTATGTTACCTGGTAAGATACCAGGTACCTTACCTGGTAAGGTAAGGCTCCATGGCCGAAACGTTGTGTTCTCTTTCTTCTTTTTTTTCAGCATGAAATAAACCTTTTACTTGTTCCTTTGCAGCCTACGCATGCTGACGGAGCTACCCACCTGAACAGATACAGTACAAGTACAGTGTTTCTTGATTTTTGATTAATTTAATATATCCAATACTTGTAACAGACTCCGTGCTGATCATCAGCACTATACCACATGTGTTACTGTTGTGATCCACTGTTGGGCACAGAGACAATAGCTTCACATGTTTTGCTGTAGATCCCAAAGACCCAGACTGTGTGTGTGAGACACAGAGCAAACTGCACACACACACACCTGCTGCCTTGCAGCTTAGTCTAGGATAGAACTGAGCAACAGAGATGTCAACACACTGAGAGCCCTGTAGATACAGAACAAGAGCCAGTTCATACCTGGTGTTAGTGAGGAAGGAACTGTTGAAGACGGGAAACCTGTCAAACACACAGAGAGAAATCAGAGTGTGAGCTGTGTGTCAGATGAGCAATTTAACACCAGGAATAAAACTACAATTAAAACAGCACTAATGTGATAAAGACAGTCCTCATTCTCTCCTTACCTGCTCCAGGTGAAATTCTGTTGATTTTTGAGGCTGTAAAAGAGATGGAAGGAGATCATTTCAGCTGTGTGAGGGGATAAGCTGTAACATCTGTAAACCTTGATTTTCTGACTCTTTTTCTTCAGCCTCCTGTTTAATTGGGCTCTAATTATTATATTTAATATAATTATTATATTAATTATACAACATCATTTAAGGAATATATTTTTTCTCATTTCTGTCCACAGGAGTGATGTTTCACCAGCGGAGTGTCAGCTATGTGTGGGGCTGAGAAACACAATTTATAAATCTTCACTATCTGACTCTTGCTTTTTCTTCAGCCTCTTGGTGAATTAGTTGTTGGGATAAAGAACTAATTAAATGAGACAGTTGTTAGTTACTGGATACTGTATTTTAGATCATTTTATAACCATTAGTGATCTGAATATAAATATAAAACTGATTTTTAGTCCTCACTGTATTTGTGTAATGATCTGAAATAAATGCTGAAAAAAGGTGGGCTGCACATTGGTGGTGGTGAGTGGAGTGTCCAGAAAAACGCTATATGAGTGTAAGCAATTATTATTATTATTAGATGTACACACTACTGTAATAGTGTGCTGCTGTGTTTAAGTAGAGGGGGTGTTACTGTGTTTTAAACACCCAATTCTCACCAGAGCAGATGACTACTGCGTCCTGTCCATGAGAGCACCCTGCTCTCCCCCATGAAGACACAGCGCAGTGTGAGAGACGGCTCTCATTGCCCCGGCACTCAAACACATCAGCCCATACTGGTCCACTGCCCTGTCCAAACCAGGCCTGTCCTGGCGCTGCTACAGCCTCCCCACAGCCCAGCTGCTGACAGAGAACAGTAGCGTCTCTCAGGTCCCAGTAGAGATCACACACTGTTCCCCAGTCCCTGAAGAGCCACTGTAACTCCGCTCGGCCAGAGCAGGAGTCTGAGCCGTTCACCAGCCTGAACTCTGTGTATCCTGCAGATAGGACAGGGGAGAGAGCAGAGACACAGCTTCACAACACAACAACAACAGCAATAACCCTCAATCACACCTTCCATTTTCCTTACAATCCTGAGCTTTAAATTACTGTCCTACAAGTACCTCACTAAAGTGCTACTGTTCAATCCAATTCAATCTGAAATACTTTATTCATCAGCAAGGGTGGTCATTTAAAGTATAATTAAGTTACTGTTGATCAGAAGATCAGCGTATTGAATTTTCAGTGTTAAACACCAATCCCCAGCATTGAAACAGAGCTATAGCAACACTCATCTGTTTCTCTTCTAAGCTTCAGTTTTGAGCTCCATTCAAAACAAAATGAAATGAATTATTCTCCTCTTACCAAAACATTCCAGTCCCACATCGTTCTCATGGGTGCAGCTCTGTGTCTTTGTGGAGGACTTTGGACAGAAGGACAGGTGAGATTCACTTCCCTGACACTGGAGCTCCTCTGTCCAGACCTCTCCCTCCCCCTTCCCGAAATGAGCCCCCTTCAGCACCTGTGAGGGAACCCCACAGTACAGCTCTCGACAGACAACTTCTGCGTCCTGCCAGTCGAAGTCAGAGTCACACACTGAGCCCCAGGTCTCTCCGTGCTGCACTTCCAGTCTCCCAGAGCACAGATCACTGCCTCCAACCAGTCTGACCCCTCGGTGAGCTGGAATATCAGAACAATAACAGAGATCACTGTCCCTGACCAGTCTGACCCCTTGATGAGCTGGAATATCAGAACAATAACAGAGATCACAGTCCCTGACCAGTCTGACTCCTCAATGAGCTGGAATATCAAAAAAATAACAGAGATCACTGTCCCTAACCAGTCTGACCCCTCGATGAGCTAGAATATCAAAATAATAACAGAGATCACTGTCCCTAACCAGTCTGACCCCTCGATGAGCTGGAATATCAGAACAATAACAGAGACCACAGTCCCTGACCAGTCTGACTCCTCAATGAGCTGGAATATCAGAACAATAACAGAGATCACAGTCCCTGACCAGTCTGACTCTTCAACGAGCTAGTATATCAAAACAATAACAGAGATCACTGTCCCTGACCAGTCTGACCCCTCAACGAGCTGGAATATCAGAACAATAACAGAGATCACAGTCCCTGACCAGTCTGACCCCTCGATGAGCTGGAATATCAGAACAATAACAGAGATCACAGTCCCTGACCAGTCTGACTCCTCAATGAGCTGGAATATCAAAACAATAACAGAGATCACTGTCCCTAACCAGTCTGACCCCTCAACGAGCTTGAATATCAGAACAATAACAGAGATCACAGTCCATGACCAGTCTGACCCCTCGATGAGCTGGAATATCAAAACAATAACAGATCACAGTCCCTAAACAGTCTGACTCCTCAATGAGCTGGAATATCAGAACAAAGTAACAGAGATCACTGTCCTTGACCAGTCTGACCCCTCCATGAGCTGGAATATCAAAACAATAACAGAGATCACAGTCCCTGACCAGTCTGACTCCTCAATGAGCTGGAATATCAAAACAATAACAGAGATCACTGTCCCTGACCAGTCTGACCCCTAGATGAGCTGGAATATCAGAACAAAGTAACAGAGATCACTGTCCTTGACCAGTCTGACCCCTCGATGAGCTGGAATATCAAAACAGTAACAGAGATCACAGTACCTGACCAGTCAGGTAAAGTGCCTATATATTCTTTTGTGATTTGTAAAGGGGTGAGCATGTGGAGACAGGACAAGTTTGTGATTCCTGTCAAATCCATGGAGAATGATCAGCCATCCTCAGTCACCTGTAAGGTGAGATTTAAAAGCAGGAAGCAGTTCACCCAGAGGAGATGGGAGCAGACGAACGGACTGATCACTTTTAAGAGAGATTTTAAAGAGCAACAGAGCTGGTGAGCGGCTTAACTGCCTGTTGTATTACTTCAGGTGAAGATTCTCATTCAGAAGTTTAGCTTCTACATTTTTGGTTATGTTCTTGGGTTGTTTTTATTGTTCTGTAAATAACGAAACACTACTTTGGAAATGAAGGCTGTATTTGTGTTTATCCAAAGAGCTGTTTGACACTGATTTACAAAGTGTTTTTATTTTCTGAAAGCTCAACACAAGCTCCCCTGGAAGACATGGAACAGAGGGAGAGGGACATTTTTCCCTACAGAAACAGAGTTTTATATCAGATTGTTTAGTTATTTTCTAAGAATGTGAATGTATTGAAGTGGAAATCTAATAAGTAAATTGATTCTTAAAAATGTAGAGAGCTTTGAAAAAAATATATTGGTGCTTTTAGATAATATATTTCAAGGATGTAACTGCTGTGCTACAATACGTGCAGAATTTTAGAAAACAGTTTGTCAACAAAGTACACTGTTTAGGTTAGTTTAGAAGACAATGTACCAAAACAATATATGCTGTCTGGGTCATTAGAATTAGCTGAAAGTAACTGATAAGCTTTGAATAACAAATCTAGTTTTTCTTCTCTCGCTCTATGATGTAATCTGTTTTCTCTTAGAGAAAGGGGAAGTTTTAGAAGGGACCAAGTGCTGAACTTTTTTACAGTGCAACGTCTTATAAAAACCCTGTACTGCTTGTAACAAATTGAGTCTCTGGTTGCACTTTGCGAAGTGGCAGCAGGGCTCCCAATATTGCAATATTGAAATAAAGACCTTACTCAGTTGAGAACTCTCTCTTGTGGCTTCCTTGATAGTTATATTTCCATGACAGTATTCATATATATTTAAAAAAGGTTACATATGTACACTGAGAACTGAGTGCCCCTTTGCTAAAGGATTGTAGGAATTTGGAACAAGTTACCCAGATATCCCAGCTTTCTTGAAGAAACAGTAGATGAGATCCTTGGATCAATACTGACTACCAAATGAACCAGGAAGCTGAGAAATCTCCTTTCCTTTGTAATAGGTCTTTTGAGAATACATATCAGTCATATTGCTTTTATTCTATAGTTTTTAGATATTGTTGTAACTAATTTGTTTCACTCAATCTCACAGAATGCGATCGTTGTTCTAATGTTTGTAAATATGTCAGAGAAGAGCAACTGATGTTCAATGTCAATGCTGTAAATCTTTGATCAATACAGCTCTTTGAATCTGAATTTAAATAGAGAAAAGGGAGAAGTGAGAGAGACTCAGCAGAACTGTGAGTGAAAATGATGCTGGTGAATTTCAAGGAGGACAAACTGGAGTTTTCAAAATCAAGACCAAGAATACATTTGTTCACGACAGATCTAACGGTCACATACTGTACATTTACAGACTTTCCTTTGGCCTCATTATTTGTCCATAGTAAAACCTAACAGAAAGCATACAGGTGGGATTGGGGGTTTCAGACAGTTTTCAATATGTTTTCTACACACTGGAGGAAATACAATCCAGAAGGAGAAAAGACACACAATGACAGTGAGGAGTGTTGTCTCAGCTCTCAGCAGGACAGGAGCAGTGGGAATGGGAGGATGGACAGATGGATCATGATGATGGACTCTAGATCAGTGGAGAAGTTTTAATTGTCCTCAGTGATGGAGACTGGAAAGAGTCTGTCTCCTACCTGAACACCTCACTCCAGCATCATAGGTATGAGGGTAGCCATACTGTTTCCATTCAGTGTTTCCACAGTCCCTCAGCGCAGACTCTGACCCCCTGCAGGAGATATAACCCAGCAGGACTGATCCAGACCCTGGTCCAAAGTGAGCTCCTCCTGGTGCTGAAACAGCAGATCCACAGCCCAGCTGTCTGCACACCACTGTAGCATCATTCAGATCCCAGCCATAGTGAAGTACTGTTCCCCACTCTCCACCATGATATATCTCCACTGTGCCCTCACAGGGACTGACTCCATTCACCAGTCTCACATTACCACTGCCTGCAGAGAGAGAGAAACAAAACTTATCAAGATGTCTACAGGATATTTTTATACTAAGACATTTTAGAAGCACACCTGAAATTTTTATTTTGTTTTACCTGTTTGATTGGATGGCTAGTCCCTCCCATGGGGAAGAAGAGACAGTGGAGTGACAGGAAGTCCACCAGCACCCATCTCACTTCTCCCTCCACACACCTGTGTCCGGATCCTGTTATATATCTCTCTGTCCATATCACTGTGTGACTGCAGAGGGCTGTTCTGCTGTGGTCAGCACAGTGGTCAGTGGCTGTAATGACTGTGTTCCTGGGTTTCTGGGGGCTGTGGTCAGTACAGTGGACAGTGGCTGTAATGATTGTGCTCCGGTGTTTCTGGGAGCTGTAGTCATTAGAGTGGAAAGTAGTTGTAATGACTGTGCTCCTGTGTTTCTAGAAGCCGTGGTCAGTATAGTGGACAGTGGGTGTAATGAGTGTGTTCCTGTGTTTCTGGAGCCGTGGTCAGTATAGTGGTCAGTGGCTGTAATGACTGTGTTCCTGGGTTTCTGGGAGCTGTGGTCAGTACAGTGGTCAGTGGCTGTAAAGACTATGGTCCTCAGTTTCTGGAAGCTGTGGTCAGTACAGTGGACAGTGGTTGTAATGATGGTGTTCCTGAGTTTCTAGAAGCTGTGGTCAGTACAGTGGACAGCAGCTGTAATGACTGTGTTCCTGTGTTTCTGGACGCTGTGGTCAGTACAGTGGACAGTGGCTGTAATGACTGTGTTCCTGGGTTTCTGGGAGCTGTGGTCAGTACAGTGGTCAGTGGCTGTAATGACGGAGTTCCTGTGTTTCTGGGAGCTGTGGTCAGTATAGTGGTCAGTGACTGTAATGATGGTGTTCCTGTGTTTCTGGAAGCTGTTGTCAGTATAGTGGTCAGTAGCTGTAATGACTGTGTTCCTGTGTTTCTGGGGGCTGTGGTCAGTACAGTGGACAGTGGCTGTGGTGCCAGAAGACTGAATCACTGAAACCTGGTTTGGTGTATCTGGTGTATCTGTGTCTCAGGCCCTGCATGTACTTAACAGTGGATACTGACCGCATGTCTGTATCAAGTAAGAGATTTAAACACTAATAAGTCTTTTCAACATTCTACTTTGAAAATAAGTTATACAATCCAAAACAGAATCAATAAAATCTTTTCTTAATAGATGGATGCTTCACAACTTGTGTGGAAATATGTGAAGTGTAATGCTGCAGAAAGTTGGAAAATCTGCAGCAGGAGATATAATTGAAACCCAGGCGCGGGACTTTGAGCTCTTTCAGAGTTTGAATGATCAGGGAGTAACAGATCGAATGCAGGCTGCTGGGCTGAATGAAAAAGGTGAGCAGAAAGAAAAAATAAAGAGGGACGCCTGTCTCCCAGCTGAAATAAAGAAAAGAGAGGCTGGCGAGTCGGAGCAGAAAAGGGAAAAAATTAAAACAGAGAAAATATTTCAGGATCGAAGAGCAGGAGCAGTGAGATATGAAAATATCAGAGTAAAAATTGACTATGAGAGGAATGTGATCGCCAGGTTCAAAAGGTTTAGCTCTATGATGGAGATTCGGTGTTCTGAACAGTTTCAATTAGAGAGGTGATTAGCGTGACTGGGAGCCTGATTGAAAGACTGAAGGTTTGATTGAAAGACGTCCTGACCCAGTCTGAATATCAGGGTGAGCGCTCGAGGGAATGTTGCTGTTGACGCGAGTCAGTCCCAGCCCAGTCTGTACGTGAAGTGTTTATACTTACTGTCCAGGGCACATTTACAGTAACTAGATTTGTTCTTTTTGATTAAATATTCAATCACCTTCAGTTTGGAGTGTGAAATATTTTTTTCTATCATATACTACAATTCATTGTAATACTACTTTTTATTCATATATGATTTTTACTATGATAACATGATATATATGTGAACAATGTGTTCTAGCTTTTACCTCTCAAGATCTTAATCCATAATTCACAGATTGAATTATAGTTGCATTTAATAATATATTCTAAAAGCACAGTGCACAGGTTATTTTTATTAATCATTCTTTTTTAAAATTCCATGATGTAAGAAAAATGATCCCTATCATTAGTTATCTAAGACTTACAAACACCAATTCATTTAGCTGTGAAATATCAGTCAAATGCAGAATAAACATGGAACAAGAATTAAACCTTTATCACTTTAAAATGAAGGACTTCCAGGTCAAATACACATTTCTTTCAACATAATAGACACATTTCTCAAATAAAACTTCAGTCTGAACAGATCCCAGACTTTTGTTTAAAGTTGAAAAAACTAAGATTTGCCTCAGGACTGCTGTGTTGTTACTGAAACTGGACACTGTTGTCTAAAAGCACCCAGTATGGATTCAGGTCATCAAACTACAACACACTGCAATAAAAATACTTACTACCTGAACTTGACTGTTATAACAAATAAACACAACTATATGTCTTGTCCTCAATCATGTTATAATGTTAGATCCTTCTGTAATATAATTACCATAGTATCTAAAACTACTGTAATCATTCTCAAAAATAACCATGGATCAAAAATATTTTAATACATTTACCTTCAGTACTCCTATTTGTATTAGCACATTCACCTGCAATAGGGCCCGAGTTACTAATATTATTTTTTTAATCGGAGACGGGCCTTAAATATACTTTTATCTCTGATCACCTGTCTGTAATAGTTCTTTGCACTTAAATTGTCACCTTCTCTCAAAATACTCTATTTTTTAATAACACTTCCATAATGTTATAATGTTATTATTATTAATGTTACTTTAATAATACAGTAAATATAAAATGTGTCAATAGTAATAATACTGGAGTCTCAATAATACTCTAGTATTTAATAACACATCTCAGTTAAAATATTAGTCTAAAAATACTCCAGTGTTTAATAACACATCAATTAATTACTTTAATAAAACATATTAATTCATCAGTGTGCAAAATAAAATATCAGTCAGACCAATACAACACTGTTTAAAAACACTCTGATCTCTGTTAATACACTAGTCTGTTATACCCCTTAGAGAGGGCAGAATTGAGCACAATGAAATAAACAACCCCTGGTAAATATTTTGAAGACATTGTATTATTGTTAAAACATTTGTATTCCTTTTTGTTTGCAAATGGGAAAATTTCCACAAGTCCTTGCACTTGACCCAAATTACAAACAAAATTTGGTATTTTATTATTATGGTAATAGATAAGGGATTGTCAAGTTGTACAACAGTTTTGATAAGGTTGCTAAATATCTACAATATTAATAGTTATAATAATTATATGTTAGTACTTAAAAAACATTATCCTTAGTCTGTGTTGTGTGTAATAGTGTATAACTGCATATAAAACTATTAATACAGCATTAATAGAAAATAGTTTAAAAAACATATAAACTGAATTAATATTATAGATAGATGGATAATACTTTATTAATCCCGTAGGGAAATTGATGATACAATTAATCACAATTAATTATGATTAATTGTAGAGGTGAAGTTCTTGTTAATACTGCAAATTGTTTATTATGTTTCCTTATTTATAGCACCAGAATAAAATCAATTATAATTTTAAGGAATACCCATAAAGCTGAGTTTTAAATTAAACAGAAAAGCACTTCTGCATGTTGTGTTCACTACGGTGGGCAGTGGCTGTAATGACTGTAGTGGTTCCAGGATGCTGTTGTCACCATACTGGACAATGACTGTACTTACTCTGTGGCTTCCAAGTCCTTGGACCAGTGTTACTGTGTTAGTGGGACCTGTGGTCACTACAGTGGTCAGAGGCTGACCTGTGCTTCACATGTTGTGCTGAAATGTATGTGAGGCGTATATTCCCATTGTCTGTATGTGAATTGTTGACAATGGTTTTCTAGCCTTTAACTTCCAACATCTAAACTTAACACATGCTTATCTGATTAAATCATATTAAAGAACAACATTTTTCAAAAATACTAGACAGGTTTAACAAATAGACACAGATACATTTATTGTGATGTTGTCCTGAGCAACTGCTCAAAAATCTAAACTTGAGTCCTGTGATTACGAATTAATTTTTAAATATTGCATTTGTATGATAACATGTAATGAAATATTTAATTTGTATTACTCATACTTATATAATTGCATTTGATAATAATTTCAGATTTCTAATGTAGTCAAAAACAATAAAGCATTCTTATTAAAACTTCACAATTTACAAAAAAAAAACCTGTCATTGGATAACTAACCTAAAAACACAAATTAAATTATTCAGCTGTTAAATAATAGACAAATTCTGTATAAACACAAAACACAACTACCATTTTTTAATTCCTCCAGTAATGCCACAATGTCTTGTAGCTGTTAAATTATTAATGTTACACCTCAGTTTCTGATGAGACCCCAGTTAATAATAATACACCTACAATACTAAGAATTTCTATAATTTTGTAAATATTTTTCATTTTATAGCTTATAAACCAATAATGAATGTAACGTTTATCAGCCTGTGCTTTTCAATGTGAAAACAAGCAAACCTGGGCTTTATGAACCAAGTAATACATATATCAATTTTATTTTCACAGTATAAAAATACAAGAGCTAATTGTCCTATGACTAAAAATGCTTTACATTTTCAAAATGTAATTGTATGCCTTTAAAATGAAGAATTCACACTCATGACTTTCTATCATTTTTTACTTGTTTTCACAGCAACTGAATATCACACAGCCTAACGATAGAAACCTGGACTGTTTGAGTACGCCAAAGATACAGTATAACGACAGCATTAAAACTCCAGTCTTAATTCTCTAGCATAAACACTTTAGGTGGTGACGACACATTTACTGTATATCTATTAATACATCAGTCTGTAATAATTTAATATCAGTCTCAATAATAATTCACTATTTAAAAAGACGTGTATCTCTATTAATGCACCAGTCTGTAATAATACAATACTGAGGAGTCAGAATTGATCACAATAAAACAATAAACAACCCAGGGTATTTCTGAATCATCCTGTATAATATGATATTATTCTAGAAACATTTTTTATTGCTCACACTTTTTTTGTTTTCGAGTAAATGAAGACTTTTTCACGTCACAGCATATCACTCAGATTATCACTTATATATAAAGTTTATTATTACAGTAACGAGTAAGTTAAATAACTTTTTAAAGATTTAATACACTTCATGTTTTCACAAATTATCAATAGAGGGTGATAATGGCCAGCCTCTGCTCTATCCATCTAAAACATTATTATTATATAATGTTTAGAAATCTTAAGAATATTTTAATAAAATCCAATAAAAATTAAAAGCAACTAATTATATTTAGACACACCTAATTATATTTCCTTACTTACAGACCAAGATAAAATACAGTTATAATATTTTTTATGAATACCCACAAAGCTGAATGTAAAATTAACATTTAAAAATTGTTCAACCCACTTATTGCTCCATTTACATCAAAACTTTACTTAATTTAATTCCAGTTGCTGTCTGTCTGTCTGGACAGGAGAAGACTGGTCACTTACTGGCTGAGCTGTGCAGCACCAGGACAGCGAGAGAGAAGATGGACAGGCAGCTCTCCATTGTCATCAGGACAGAGCGCAGCTGAGACCCCTGTCTTCACTCCTGAGCCAACAGGGCAACTGAGCTGCTGCTCCGCACCCCGGACCCCCAGTAACAACACAGCCCCCCGCCCCGCCAATCACACACAGCACTGCCTTTTCAGACTGACAGCAGGAACCTCTCACACAGGCAGGACAGCCAATCAGACAGGGCCCTTTCAGTCTTCTCCAAATATATCAGAGCCACATCACTGTTTCCTCTCCTGAAGACATTCCCAGCAGTGCGGACGGGAGGAGAGACAGGAGCAGCTCTGTGTCTCACTGGAGGAAACACAGATACAGATACAGACAGCAGGGCTACAGGTGCTGCAGGGGCAGGAAGAGATCAGATATTAAACTAAAAAAAAAATTGTAGACAAGTATTATATTTTTAAATCAGTATCAAGATAATCAATTATGTATATATGGTCCTGTAATTCTTGCTGTCTGTATCAGGAAGTGTCTAGAATGTGGTCCTGTCTTTCTGTCTGTGTAAGGCAGTGTCCAGTGACTGGTGTCCTGAATATGCTCCTGTGTGCCTTGCTGTCAGTGTCAGGCAGTGTCCAATGACTGGTGTCCTGCAGTGAGTCACAGAGTTGTTGTGTCTCCAGACAGTAATGTCTTCTGGTCCTGGTCAAGGGCAGTGTGAGGAGAGCCTGTGCTCAAGGTGGCAGTAAGGTCATTCAGGTCAGCACAGGAATACGGAGACAAGGCGGACTGAATGAGAACTGGCTGTCCTGTGACTGTGATCAGAGATCAATAGTTTAAATGAAAAAGAAAGAAAAGCTCAGCAGTAATTGCCCCCTATGTACTGAGCCTGTTGGACAGCAGCTCTTCCAGTTGAGTCCCTCAGACCCTGAGTCTGTCCCTGCGCAGCTCCAGTCCACACAGATGTTCCAGCCCCTCCAGCTGTGGCCCCAGTGTCTCTCTGTGCGGAGCCGACTGCATGACTGAGACTCTCTAACAGCACAGTGGAGCTGAACTGATACTGATACACTGATACACCACCAAGCTGAAGAGAGTGAGGACACAGCTCACCTCCTCCACCTTTCTTATAGGTAGTAGTAGCAGCAGTAGGAGCATCAGTAAAATATTAGTAGTATCAGCGGCAGCAGCAATTGTGGTAGCAGGAGTAGTATTAGTAGTTATGCTGTATTTAAATCCTCCTGTTCAATATAGCAGAGTTCTGTGTTACAGCTTCACCATAATAGCTGCAGCAGCAGGAGCCGCAGAGCAGGAGTCAGTTTCAAATTTGAAAAAGCAACAAAATTATGAAAAACAAAGTTTAGTCCTTGTTAATACAACGGTGCTTTGAAGCAGAGCTTCACTGGAGCTACAGGTCAGGCTCTGCAGTGAGTCTGTGGTTTGTGCTCCTCCGAGCTCCTCCAGCACAGGAAGCCAGGCTGTACTGTGAGGCTGTGGGTGTCAGTGTGATGAGGCAGCTGAGAGCTGAGCTGTACAGAGAGACACACAGGGAGCCCAGTATTCAGAGCTCCAGTGCTGCACAGGTAGACACAGGAGAGCCCAGTGTTCAGAGCTCCAGTGCTGCACAGGGAGACACAGGAGAGTCCAGTGTTCAGAGCTCTACAGGGTGACAGGTCTTCTCCCCACACAGCTCTCTCAGTGTGTCTCTCAGGGCTGAACAGGAGGGGCTGTTCCTGTCAGAATGGAGGCTGACTCTCAGAGCTCTAGTGTCAGTATGAGGAGAAGCTCTCAGACCTGACTGCTGCCAGAGCCTCTGAGCCTGAGTGGCCATGAGCACTGAGCTCCTCAGCAGCTGAGAAAAGCCTCCTGTCTCCTGTGGTCACAATGTGGTTGAGCACCTGCACTGTCTTCCTGCTCTTTCTCCTCTCTCCCCCATCCAGTCTCTCTCGCTGTGTGTGCTCTTATCTGTCCATCTCTCTCTCTCCTCTCCTCTCCCTCTGACAGTCTGTGCAGAGTATCTGAAGGGGATGAAACATTGCTTGGCAAAGGAAAAGACTTCTCAGAGGCAGAAAAAAAAATCTTTATCTCCTCTCAGTCAGATTCACAGCTCAGACACACACAGAGCTCTGAGTCCCTCAGTACTTTACCCAAACTCCTCCTTCCTGAACAGACAGAAGCTCATCTCCATCCTGACAATCCAGGACCAGAGTATATTCAGACAATCAGTGCTGCTACATGAATAGTATCAGACAGAACAGCCTGGACTCAGGTCACATCTTCCCCTTTTCTCCTTCCTCACAGCCTCTTAGAGACAGAGCAAAGCTCCTGGATCTCCACTCTGTGAACTGGGCTCTTTCCATCTGCGGGTCAGCTGACTTCTCTTAGCGGCCATCTTGGTCAGGTCTAAGTCAAGTATAGTGAGCAGATCGTTCCTGAAATACCTGTCCTGGATGACCCTTCCTCTGGTCATCTTACAACACCAGTACACACTGAAAGACAACTAGCTTCCTAGATTTTTTTCTAAAATGCTAATGTAAAATAAAGCCCTGAAATCACTGATGATATCTGGGAAACTTTTGTGCCAATATTTCTTTTCATGTCTTCCTTTCATGATATCACTTGATACCTCCAATTGTTCATGCACTTTCACTTCCTGAGTGATAGCTGATGTTTTCTCTAAGATTAGTGATTTACAGTATTTGGTCTTCATGCCTGATGCCTCTAAAATAATGTCTTGGAAAATCCCCCAAATTTCCTGATGCCCTGTTTTCCTGATAGTGATTCTAGCTTTTTCATCATTTATCATTATTATTTAGCTGGATTTTGCATACATCTTTGTGTTCCTGTTCTTCATAGAATTTTGCAATGAGTTGGAAGAAAGTTTTCTGATTGAGGTTTTAAGTTTTTAAATCAAGACAGGTTCTCTAATCACTCTCCAATCACTGTTCTGATGGTTGGAATTGGATTTTGTTTCAGTTACACACTTGAATCCTTTACTGGCTCAGCAATAGGATTAATTTGAAATGACAACATGTCTGGTCGCTTTTAACACTTACTCATAAGTAATCTCAAATTCCAAACTTTGGGGTAGAAAAATAAAACTTCTAAAAATACTCCAATGAATCAACACGTTATTTAAATTAAGGCTTCAGTCATTAAGATCATTAAGAGGGTGAGGAATTGAAAACAAGCAGTTGGAAACAATTCCATTTTTGAATTGTCAGAAGTCATCTGTTAATCCTCCCTCCATTTTCCTCTCTAGGTCTTTGATCTCAGTAACTCTCAGGTCTTTTTAGTGCTCCAGCTGATTCTGAGCAATCTTGAAACAGATAGCACTCCAAGGATCAGAGCTGAATAATCAAGATGGAAAGGTGGAAGTTTTAAAATCTATCCAAACCCTTACCTTTTTGAGGCTAACTGCAGTCTCACTTTGTTGAGGATTTTGACTGATGTTAATAACATATTGGCATCTGAAAGCAGACGTTTATTTGTGTATTAATAACATAAGATTAATGATATATCTTGACACCTTATAAAGATACTTTAAAAATCCTTCCTGAGGAAATTCAATACCATTGCACATATATGCAAAAAGATCTAAAATTCTATACGTCTAGGTGCTTCCATTCTCAAGCTCACAGACTGATTTGCGCAATGAAAATATGCATCTCTAAAAGTGAAAACTTGTAGAAAATAGCTCATGCTATTCAGTGCTGCAGGACATTAATAACTGCAGTTAGAAGTTTTATTGCAGGTGTCCAACAGGTTGATTTGAGCAAACTCAGTGACTCTTAGCAACTTAAAAAATCTGTTCTGTGGAAGAATAACTTACTGTGAGAAGATCTTCTGCTGCTCCTGTAATGGATCAGCTCCTCCAGGCCAATGTGAAATCCTCCCACCACACTGAAAACACTGAACAGTTTCCTCGTCACCTAGATACATTTTCAAGTTACATCTACACATCAGAAAGATCTTAACAATATTGACTTTTTTCTACAAAGACCAGACTGTTGTAACCTGCTGCTGTCTGGTACAGAAGACTGCACTATATCCTGACTTCACCCTGTTCAAAATGTTGAAACGTGTCTCTCAACTTGAATTAAAAAAAAAACAATACAGACTTTAAAGCATTTCTTCTGCTTCACAAAACACTTAAGGGTCTACCGCCCCTTTATTTAAGTGATCTGCTAAAAACAGACCAAGCAGAGCACAGCGGTTACATAGTGGACCCAAGAAATTACAAAATAACTGCTGGGGGCACTGTCTTTAGCTACAGGACCACTTAATTGTAGAACGTCCTGAAACAATCTAAGAGATAACCCTGTGCTATCAGAAGTTTTTTTTTTATTGTTTCACTGCTGTAAAAACAAACTTAATGGTTGGATTTAGAGGATATTGGAGATGACTCGCATGTGCAGTACTTGTGAAAACATTAAAAAGTGTCCTTTGTCACAATTCACAAACCCGCCCATTATTGCAATGCGCTCTTTCACCATTTAATATTCCCACTGCCTGGATCCCAGCGCAAGAACACAACATTGAGCATACTGCACCCACGTTGGCAGACCCAGGAAACCAGCCCTGGACCTCACAGGTTTTCCAGATTCAAGATAATCAATGTATAAAAAAAAACATTAGTGGAAGGAGGGGTGGGTGATGTCGCCACTGGGGCCTGGGACCTCCAGAGGTTTCTTGTCACCCACGGGGGAGGGCTTGTTTTCTCCTCTTTCCTGGCCACATGGTCAGGTGCCGTTTACCTGCTATAGCAATCTGTAAGGCACTCTGTGACATTTTTACAAAGGGCTCCAGAGAAAACAAAAGACTGATTGACTGATTTAAAATTACCAGCCACACCGAAATTAAATTTGTCCACTAATTCCACAACAAAAACACTGATAAAAACACGACAAGAACAGCAGACTTTAGAAAAATCAGTTGTGATCGTTGTAAGAGGACCCGGGGAAGGGTCATTTATAACCGGTATTTCCGGAACGAAACACTGAAAATACTCGATATAGACCTGGGCAAGATGGCCACCCAGGATAACCAGCTAACCTGCTATTGGGAAAAGCCTATGCAGCGAAACAAGGAGACACAGCTGAACTACATCAGGAAACAGGATATAAATCCCCCAGAAGCGATGAGCTTTCGAAAAAGCGTTTCGAAAAGAAGGAGAGATTTAGGAGTGTGCTGGAAGGAATTTAAGAAAAACAGACTATTGAATACGGTTTTTGACTAGGATTAAGGATTACGGCTTGGATACGGCGCGGAGTAGTGTGGACATACGGACTTGGGAATTTGGATCGTTTCAGGATACTGGCAACGGATTGCGGAACGGATTTGGAGAGACTTACGGACGAAGAACAAAGAAGATCAGTGTGGTGTGAGTTACATCTCTTTTACACCTGTTTTCCCCCGGCAACACCACATCATATATGGGATAAGCACACCAGTGTTTCTATTAAAAAATAACAAAATTGCTACTAAACTGATATGTATAAAAAGCTTGACATCGGGTGAGCACAGATGCCAGATGACAGTGCTGTTGCTTTTAGATTTGTGAGTTACCGTTCTTCACCTGTGTAGAAGAAGCCAGCTGTCGCCAGTTTGGATGGGACTGCAGCTGAGTCGCTTGGCCATTGGAAGTAGGACTCAATTCGAGAGCACTCGTTCTCAAATACGTTACGGAGGATCTCTTCTGACGAGGCTGTGGAGACGGTAATGGCCTTGGTGAGCACTGCTGGCACGCAACACTGGGCCAGAGGTTCAACTCCTGGGGTACCAAAGACATGCTGGTAGGTGAACTGGATTCTGGGAAAACTGGCCCTGCCGTGAGTGTGTGTGTCCCCTGTGATGGACTGGGTGTCCAGGGTGTGTGCCTGGGCAGGTCTTGCACCTGTTGCTTGCTGGGATTGGCTCCGGCTCTCCCATAACCCTGTACTGGCTGAAGCAGTTAAAAAATGGATGGATTGATATAATAATTCTAAATGCTGTTGAGTCTGGAGTGAAGTTCAGGTTCTCCAGGTAGTCTTTGCTAGACCAGTCATTCTGTACTCACTTTTCTGACTCTGCTCTCCTTATCTCAGTTTCTTCACTCACTTTGTTGACAAAGTAATGTTTGGCCTATAGTTATATAAAAAAAGAGTAACAGCATAATTAATAAAAAACAATATTCCTGAGTTTGTTTTAGTTAGGGTCTTAAAACCAAATAAGGTGAAGAGAGCATGTAAGATCCTCACATGAAGGACTGAAATATTTCAATGAATATCTCACAATAGAGAGACAGGATTCTGTGTGGAACCATAAAGTCTGGTTGAAATAATAATAATAATTGCTTACACTTATATAGTGCTTTTCTGGACACTCCACTCAAAGCGCTTTACAGGTCATGGGGAATCCCACTACCACCACCCATGTGCAGCCCCCACCTGGATGATGCGACGGCAGTCATAGTGCGCCAGAACGTTCACCACACATCAGCTCTCAGTGGGGAGGAGAGCAGAGTAATGTAGCCAGTTCAGAGAGGGGGATTATTAGGAGGCCAATGGGAAATTTGGCCAGGACACCCCTACTCTTTTCGAGAAACACCCTGGGATTTTTAATGACCACAGAGAGTCAGGACCTCAGTTTTACATCTCATCCGAAGGACGGCGCCTGTTTACAGTATAGTGTCCCCCATCGCTATACTGGGGCATTAGGACCCACACAGACCGCAGGGTGAGCGCCCCCTGCTGGCCCCATTAACACCTCTTCCAGCAGCAACTTTAGTTTTTCCCAGGAGGTCTCCCCTCCAGGTACTGACCAGGCTCACACCTGCTGAGCTTTAGTGGGGGGCTGCCAGTTGTGAGTTGCAGGGTGACATGGCTACTGGCAGATGAGAAATATACTTTGCAGATGAGTTTTTGGGATTTTCAAGCCCAATAAGCCCAATAAGCAGCCTAGCTGCCTGGATATTAGTATTGGAGAGAGGAGAGAAGAGAGAGCTTGCTACACAGTTCAAATTAGACCAGAGCTTTTTCTCTGGTTAGATTTTGTTCTGCTGGGAGATTAGCATCACTACACTGTAAAACGGGTTCTACCGTTCGGGTGCACATGTGACTCTCTCTCTGGGCCACCATTCTAAAAAGATTGATTATTAAAATGTCCCCATGGGAACATCCCATACTCTATATTGGGTACCAGGCTACACATGCTGTCTCATGGGAGGCAGTCCCGTTCCTCTCCATTATGTCAGATACGGAGGACAAGGGTACAGTTGTCTAGGGCTGAAAGACCACTGGACAACACACACTGTCCCAGTAAGTCCTACAGACTTCTACAGGGCTCATGTACGGTACGTAGGGCAATCACTGCATGCATCTCATCGCAGAAGGAAGCTGTCCCATGCTACGTGAGTAACGCGTGTTGTGCTCCTGGAACTCGGTCATGCTGAAACGAACCTGTAACGTGTGCAGCAGTGCTCTCAGGGTCTGAACAAAGTAGTAAAGTGCACTCAAGAGCTCTGTAGTGATTAGACACTCATATTGTTTAGGCAGATCTGTTTCAGGCTCCCATAAATCCACACAAAGGCTGACTGCATTGATTCATTGCTAAAGAGGACTCTACTCCACTGCAGGCAGGTGCACCAGAGGTGACCGACTCCAGCTTCCAGGTTCCAAGATGTAATGAGGTGGCTGAGCTCTAGTGTAACAGGCAAAGTCACTCAAGTACAGTGTGTCCTAGACAGCCATGAATGATGAAATAAAAAGATGACAAAGTTTTAATCAGTATCCAAAATCTGTAGAGTAGATATCTTGAAACCTAATATTTGATTTTTTTCTGAAGCTTGCAGGCATTCAGGCTTCTAGATTCTTTTGACATTCAGTGTCAATGGTTACAGAATTTAGAAGTTACACCTCAGCACCTGAAATGGAGGGCAGGGCAGCACAGTGGGCGCAGAGGTTAGCACTGCTGCTCTGAGCCACTGTGACCTTGAACTGGATAAAAGGGAGCTGAAATTGATGCGATGACCTGGAAGTGATTAAAGTGCTATTCGATGGGTGTGCTCTTTCTCCTCCTGGTCGTCAAACACAGCGAATCTGCAATGCTTACTCTGGAAACTACTTGGCGTGCTCCCTCCAGGGGTCACTGGCCACCTCCCAGTCTCCCAGCCGCCCTCCGCAGGAAAAGCACTGCATGTGATCCTTAACACCTGCAGCTGCAGAATGAACAGCAAAATCAAGAGCACGCGTGACTTCTTCCAAGGTCTTGTATATAATTATATATTGTATTTTTTTATTGAAATGTTTTTTTTAATGATAGGGAAAATATTTTCAGTCCTTAAACACTTTTTTTTACTTCTTAAATTTAGTCATTAGTCTATTTTTTCTTCCACTAACAATAACCCCCCACCACCACCAAAAGAAAAGCTTGAGCCCAAAATCTCAAATGAGCAAGGATAGATCTAAAAGCTTCATCTCAATGGAATTTGCTTTTAATGTGTTCTTTTCACACATACATTGATGAATACAGACTTTGGCATAGCAAATATATTATCTTGAGTGCAGTGCACAGAAAACCAGAGCTGTTCAGTACAGCTGATGACTTGTACAGCACAGCAAGAGATGAACAAGATTCCAATTTCAGTGGAAAGGATTTGCTACACCCCTACAGGCCATCTGTCATTTATGAACAGACACACCAAGTGGAGATCAGTTAATGAGCTGATCACTGCTGCCATTAGAACACATTCTCACATGCAGTGGATTACTGGTGTAGTATCCCCTCACGAGGCACCAGTCAATCTAGGGGTTTGGGCATTTATTGGGACAATTGTTAATTGTGGCAGTAAATCACAAAATGATTCTTTTAATGGCATTAGAATCCAACCATGCGGGATAACTCAAACAACACACACACACAGGTACTAATACACGAGAATACATTTATTAATACATAAAATGTGCATATAAACATACAGTGGTGTGAAAAAGTGTTTGCGCCCTTCTTGATTTCTTATTTTTTTGCATGTTTGTCACACTGAAATGTTTCAGATCATCAAACAAATTGAAATATTAGACAAAGATAACACAAGTAAACACAAAATGCAGTTTTTAAATTAAGGTTTTTATTATTAAGGGAAAAAAAATCCAAACCTACATGGCCCTGTGTGAAAAAGTGATTCCCCCCTAAACCTAATAACTGGTTGAGCCACCCTTAGCAGCAACAACTGCAATCAAGCGTTTGCGATAACTGGCAATGAGTCTTTTACAGCGCTGTGGAGGAATTTTGGCCCACTCATCTTTGCAGAATTGTTGTAATTCAGCCACATTGGAGGGTTTTCGAGCCTTAACCACTTTTTTAAGGTCATGCCACAACATCTCAATCGGATTCAGGTCAGGACTTTGACTAGGCCACTCCAAAGTCTTCATTTTGTTTTTCTTAAGCCATTCAGAGGTGGACTTGCTGGTGTGTTTTGGATCATTGTCCTGCTGCAGAACCCAAATGCGCTTCAGCTTGAGGTCATGAACAGATGGCCGGACATTCTCCTTCAGGATTTTTTGGTAGACAGCAGAATTCATGGTTCCATTTACCACAGCAAGTCTTCCAGGTCCTGAAGCAGCAAAACAGCCCCGGACCATCACACTACCACCACCATATTTTACTGTTGGTATCATGTTCCTTTTCTGAAATGCTGTGTTACTTTTATGCAGATGTAATGGGACACACACCTTCCAAAAAGTTCAACTTTTGTCTCAGCAGTCCACAGAGTATTTTCCCAAAAGTCTTGGGGATCATCAAGATGTTTTCTGGCAAAACTGAGACGAGCCTTTATGTTCTTTTTGCTCAGCAGTGGTTTTCGTCTTGGAACTCTGCCATGCAGGCCATTTTTGCCCAGTCTCTTTCTTATGGTGGAGTCATGAACAGTGACCTTAACTGAGGCAAGTGAAGCCTGCAGTTCTTTGGATGTTGTTGTGGGGTTTTTTCTGACCTCTTGGATGAGTCATCGCTGCACTCTTAGGGTCATTTTGGTCGGCCGGCCACTCCTGGGAAGGTTCACCACTGTTCCATGTTTTCGCCATTTGTGGATAATGGCTCTCACTGTGGTTCGCTGGAGTCCCAAAGCTTTAGATATGGCTTTATAACCTTTTCCAGACTGATAAATCTCAATTACTCTGTTTCTCATTTGTTCCTGAATTTCTTTGGATCGCAGCATGATGTCTAGCTTTTGAGGATCTTTTGGTCTACTTCACTTTGTCAGGCAGGTCCTATTTAAGTGATTTCTTGATTGAGAACAGGTGTGGCAGTAATCAGGCCTGGGCGTGGCTAGAGAAATTGAACTCAGCTTTCCAAAGATGTGATAAACCGCAGTTGACTTATGTTTTAACAGGGGGGGGGCAATCACTTTTTCACACAGGGCCATGTAGGTTTGGATTTTTTTTCCCCTTAATAATAAAAACCTTCATTTAAAAACTGCATTTTGTGTGTGCTTGTGTTATCTTTGTCTAATATTTCAATTTGTTTGATGATCTGAAACATTTCAGTGTGACAAACGCAAAAAAATAAGAAATCAGGAAGGGGGCAAACACTTTTTCACACCACTGTATATATAAAAGTGCTTGTTCAACTTCATCTCCCCCCATAACGGACAGATATTTCCAGAGGACAGAGAGCAAGTTAAAAAGAATTCACAGAGATCAAAGAGGAAAGCTAGCTGTATTTTTTTGTTTTGTTTATATTAACATCTGTCGCGCCTCCCGATAATAAAGGCATACTCGAATGTACTTGATTATATAGGTTTAATCTGGTTTATCTTACTAAACAGTAATAAAAGATCATTTTATGATGTGATATTTTGACTGTCAAAACGATTGCACATAAAGGAATAACAGGACGGGCTTGCAGAGAACACAAATACTTTTTAAAATACTAGTTGTGCCGATTCGATTCACACTGGAAATGGCAAATTGTCTGTTTATGAGCTGTGCGTCAAAATACTAATGTGACGCTCCAAGCGTTGCAATATAGTGTCCAGTCAGTGTGTCTGTATGAGCCCCTCTATCTCTCTCTGTGCAGTGTTAATGTACTGGAGTGTCCAGTCAGTGTGTCTGTATGAACCCCTCTCTCTCTCAGTGCAGTGTTAATGTACTGGAGTGTCCAGTCAGTGTGTCTGTATGAACCCCTCTCTCTCTCAGTGCAGTGTTAATGTACTGGAGTGTCCAGTCAGTGTGTCTGTATGAACCCCTCTCTCTCTCAGTGCAGTGTTAATGTACTGGAGTATCCAGTCAGTGTGTCTGTATTAACCCCCCTCTCTCTCAGTGCAGTGTTGATGTACTGGAGTGTCCAGTCAGTTTGTGTGTATGAACCCCTCTCTCTCTCAGTGCAGTGTTAATGTACTGGAGTGTCCAGTCAGTGTGTCTGTATTAACCCCTCTCTCTCTCAGTGCAATGTTAATGTACTGAAGTGTCCAGTCAGTGTGTCTGTATTAACCCCTCTCTCTCTCAGTGCAGTGTTAATGTACTGGAGTGTCCAGTCAGTGTGTCTGTATGAACCCCTCTCTCTCTCAGTGCAGTGTTAATGTACTGGAGTGTCCAGTCAGTGTGTCTGTATGAACCCCTCTCTCTCTCAGTGCAGTGTTAATGTACTGGAGTGTCCAGTCAGTGTGTCTGTATGAACCCCTCTCTCTCAGTGTAGTGTTAATGTACTGGAGTGTCCAGTCAGTCAGTGTGTCTGTATGAACCCCTCTCTCTCTCTCTCTCTCAGTGCAGTGTTAATGTACTGGAGTGTCCAGTCAGTGTGTCTGTATGAACCCCCCTCTCTCTCTCAGTGCAGTGTTAATGTACTGGAGTGTCCAGTCAGTGTGTCTGTATGAACCCCTCTCTCTCTCAGTGCAGTGTTAATGTACTGGAGTGTCCAGTCAGTGTGTCTGTATTAACCCCCCTCTCTCTCTCAGTGCAGTGTTAATGTACTGGAGTGTCCAGTCAGTGTGTCTGTATGAACCCCTCTCTCTCTCAGTGCAGTGTTAATGTACTGGAGTGTGCAGTCAGTCAGTGTGTCTGTATATAGTATATAGTATATAGTATATAGTAATGACAAACACAAACACAAACTAATTACATGAACACACTAATATTAAACTCAAAACCACATTTCGATTCAAATATAAGTTTTAAAATTTACAACTTCTATATTCGCACGAAAATATTATTAATGTAGCACAAACGCTACTTTCTAAAAAAGACAGAAAGAAACTGTTTGTTTTGTCTCATGGTGGTCCTCCTCTCCATCCTAATGAAATGTTTAATATGATCCCTCGAGAAAAAAAAGGAATCAATTTCCGCCTGGAATGATTGATGCCCCATCAAACATTTTGTAATATCTCGGAAGTTTATACAGTAGAATCCTGGTTCTTGACTAAAATTTAAGGTAAACAAGACTAAGGAAAGTCTTGAGTTGAAACTTAATGTCGAACTGGGATTTAAATCACCCGGAACATTTCACTACATTGGGCAGTATGTGCCAGAGAGCGGCATCTGATAGTCGATCGATAGCTCAGTTGGTAGAGTGAAAGATTGTAGTGAAAACAGCGGGAAATCATTAGGTTGCTAGTTTGATTCTGGCTCGAAAGAAGGTGCTTTTTGTGTACTTTAATCAAAGAGTTAAAATAGGGAATCTTTTTCACTCAGACGTTGATCAAAAGCTCAGTAAACGACGAAGCAGAGGCTCTTGTTCCGAATTCAGCTCCCGTCTGAATGTCTTGTTTTAGCCAAAATCTGATCTTTGAATTAAGGGACTACTCTGTCTGCTTTGTTATTCAAACGTATATACAAATGTCACGTTATTATTATAGATATAAAGGTGTTCTCTGTTTTCAAAGGATAGGTACTTAATTTTCTTTATGATTTGGTATTGATTTTGTATCGTTGTATTATTAAGTTTGTGCTTTCTGTGTTTTTATCGTATTGTGAACTTCTTTTTTAAACAAATGCTTACAAAGGCAGACACGGCACACATCTGTTTATACCAGCGGTGAATTGTACATTTTTATTACGTTCACGCTACTTTGCACTTTTGGGAGTAAAACAGGTTCGATATAAAGTGGCAAAAATATAAAAGGGGAAAATATCTCCAGACTGCGTGTATGTTGTGACTGTTGTTTTATTTTTTTTTAAAACATGGCGTACTGTGCACGAAATGTTGCAGAAACACAATCTGATATTTTAATAATTATTATTTTAATAATTTGATAAAATTGAGGCCCCGGATCCAAATCTTCAGTTCTGATTTTTTTTAAGTGATATCTTCCCTTCCTGTTATGGAAGTCATACGATGTGAGCAATTGTTTTTTTCACGTTGCGATTCAAAGAGCCTCAGACGCACTGTCGCACAGTAAACAAACCAGAATAGTGTAATGCTTACGGCCGACAGGTACTGTTGTAAGAGCCGGCTTACCAGAGCAGGTGACGTCACCGCCCTTCCCAGTAATAGCAGGACCACAGCCGCTGGGCTGTGGAGAGATCCCTCATTGGCTCACCGGGCGGGGTCCCTGCTAAGTGACGCGGGAGTCCCGGGTTCGAGCCCCCGACGGTGAAGAGCCGACCTAATGTGGCAAGGGCGCCCGCCTGAACCCCCGTTGCGTTACAATAGATTCTGCTGGGAGCTGGACTGAGCTCATTCTCACTTCCTGTGCTGAAAACAGAATCTCTCTTTCCCAGACATCTACTGCTGCCAGATATTGTTCTGCGTCCTACTGCTCCAGCAATTCCTTTGACGAAAGACAGATCACTTGTGCGCTTTTAACCTTCTCGCAGCTACAGGCGAGACTGAAGCTAGAGATGTGAAGGCACCCGCTGGTACACCTTCTCTAACTTTCACAATCGCGACAGACTTCTCTTTGATAAAAAAAAAGTAGATATAGCCCTGAAAAAAGCATTAGTTTTATCAGTTTTTACATTAATCGATTTTGAATCAAATATGATATTTTTATTGCATTTTACATAATAATAATAATAATTATTATTATTATTGCTTACACTTATATAGCGCTTTCATGGACACTCCACTCAAAGCGCTTTACAGGTAATGGGGACTCCCCTCAACCACCACCAATGTGCAGCCCCACCTGGATGATGCAACAGCAGCCATAGTGCGCCAGAACACTCACCACACATCAGCTATTAGTGGGGAGGAGAGCAGAGCGATGAAGCCAGTTCAGAGATGGGGATTATTAGGAGGCCATGACTGGTAAGGGTCAATGGGAAATTTGGCCAGGATGCTGGGGTTACACCATTACTCTTTCGAGAGACGACCTGGGATTTTTAATGACCACAGAGTCAGGACCTTGGTTTTACGTCTCAGCCGAAGGACGGCACCCGTTTACAGTTTAGTGTCCCCGTCATTATACTGGGGCATTAGAACCCACACAGACCCGCCCAGCGACAGAAACCAGACGGTACCGTGTGTCGGGCTCGGCTGCGAGCAGGACAATGACGTCACGGGGACAAAGTAGAGAAAATCAAAACGGTTCTATAAAAGACCTGTATCAGCTGTCGGTTCGCAGTCTGGACTCTAAATCCACCGATCCGATTTCAAATCTCTCTAACACCTGAGCTGCGGCTTCTTTCGAGTACTTATTCAAGAGAACATTATGTTAATCATATAGATGAAACGTTTAATATATTCAGGTGGGTAGCTACGTCAGCATTCGTATCTGCAAAGGAACAAGTAATACTGTAGGTTTATTCCATGCTGAAAAGAGAAGAAAGAAAACAAACCTGAAGAAGGTTTCACAGCTGAAACGTTATGTTTTCTCTCTTCTCTTTTCAGCATGGAATAAACCTATTACTTGTTCCTTTAATATATTGTTCGGTTTGACTCAAAATGCTTTACTACTACAAGAGAGAATTATAGTATGGAGGATGAGACAAATTTATGATTTCTTGGAAGAAAATGTTTTTTCTGTGCGTTTGAAATGAATCGAAACTTAAGCGCGACACACAAACCCTTTGTCTTTTTTAAAGATATAATATTTTTAAACAGACAAGTATAGAAAACGTTTTTTTTACTTTTTGCTTATGTTGCTTTTTTAACACGGTACTGTGTGAAGATCAGCTCCTGCTCTGAGCTCAATAGCAATGCAAAACTGTGCTTAACAAAGTTGGCGAGCAGCTGAACTTGTGCTCAGTAGTCAGTACGGTGCTGAGGGCTCAGTACTGGCGTTGTTCTAATTAGCACGAACTGCAATGGCTCTGAATCTGACCATTTCTATGGAAGTACTTCAGGTGGGTAGCTGCGTCAGCATGCGTAGGCTGCAAAGGAACGAGTAATAGGTTTATTCCATGCTGAAAAAAAGAAGAAAGAGAACACAACGTTTCGGCCGTGGAGAAGAAGGCTCCACGGCCGAAACGTTGTGTTCTCTTTCTTCTTTTTTTCAGCATGGAATAAACCTATTACTCGTTCCTTTGCATTTCTATGGAAGCCCGTTTCCGCCAGGAAGTAAAAATAAAAACGCTCTATGGTATCTCAGAATTCCGACTTAGTAACTGAGAATTGTGACTTAAAAACTCAGAATTCCGACTTTATATCTCGTAATTGCGACTTTATATCTCAAATTTGCGACTTCGAAATAACCCATATTTCATTGTATGTCCTTTTGTTATTGTAACGGATTCGGGTTCCAGGGCTTGTGCCTTTGCTGCTCCCACCCTAGTTCGTGCCTCACTGCATTGGCTCGAACTCAGGTCTTGCCAGCTAAACTAAAGAAGACCTTCTTTTTTAAGTAAAAAAGGACATACAATGGAAATATGTAAAAAATATAAGTTTCAGCTTTTATAATTGTGAATTCTCCTGGATGTGACGTGTCTATTTCTGTATCTTATTTCATATTCTGTCTTCGTTTTTGTATTTCTGGTGTTTAAATAAAAAAAAATAAAAGCCCACCGTCCACTATTCCATCCATGTACTATGGAAGCCTCACTACCGGAAATGGGATTCCATAAAAATTTGTGTAATTAATTTGATTTTTATCAGGGCACTGTACAAGACAAGTCTTCAGGCCTATAGATCCTATGATCTTGTACGATTCATCATTATAGTGTAATGGAACGGCCGACACAATTTGTAGTTCAGGTGGGTACCTGCGTCAGCATGCGTAGGCTGCAAAGGAACAAGTAATAGGTTTATTCCATGCTGAAAAAAAGAAGAAAGAAAATATGTTTTGGCCGAAACGTACCAGTAAACTTTACATTAACAATACCAGCCAACTATACATTATCATTTCACACCGGTTCTACAGGAATCTACAGCAGAGCCCTGAGTTGACTCCCAGAGTCCCACTGAGCCCATAGAATTCCACATCACCCATCACTCCTGCACACAGTCCGCTGAGAGCGCCTGTCCATAAACTACTGGATTGAGAATGGGATCAAATAATTCCCCATTTTCTTAATTCTACATCAAAGGACTGTTAAAGGTCTATTTGAAGGCATCGATTCGTATTCTTAAACCAGATGAACGCCTGGAATAAGTTAATATTACTTATAAATAGTCATGCTACAATACTCCAGTTGAAGGCACGCTTCTAGCTTTGTGGTACTCTGGTGCATCACGAATTTATGTTTGAATTTCTGTGGATGAACTACTATAGGTGTACCCTCGCTCACTTTCTTTAGCGACAGTCGTTGCTCTTCATCTGAGTGATGTATTTGCTTGTTTTTCAGTTCACTTCCCTGCAAGGAATATTCACCTCAGAGCTCTCTTTCACAGACTGCAGGCGCTATGTTTGTTAACAGGTGTTATAGTGATGACATCTTTCTGTATGATCAGGAGAGGAGCTGCAGGTCCACTGTGTTGTGGCTGCAGTACAATTTTAGCTTATTATAATACTTTTTAAGAGCGACAGATTCTTAAGATCACGAGGTGTTTACGATATTATTTCAGTATTAAGCTGTTACTACATTCGGAACTGTCCCATAGGATTCAGTGTTCCATTAGTTTGGCACTAAACTGCTTAGTCTATTGCAGGAATTGTACTTAGTCCTGTCCTGTAGTGTCCTCTAGAGAGCAGCAGCTGTTTCCTTGGGCTCATTGCAATTGGGAACATTGTGATTACTGAGCAGGGGACTAAAGTCAGCAGACGAGCGCGTTGCAAATCGGTATTAATCTGGCGTACAGAGCTGCATGTTAATCTCTGGATCATCTCCAGTTAATGTGATACTGTTCTTACCTTGCAATTGACCCAATCTGACTACTGGCACCAACACCCCTGTTATTACAAATAAACTTCTTATGTACATACCGTGATACATAAGTTTGGTGGAGAGGTTTGGCAGCCCATATTCAGTCAAAGGTGTGTGTGCAGATCACTGTGATATACAGGCATCAACAAACTGACAAATACAATATTAAATGTTTAACTGATAAAACCCAACCGAACCAAACCTGAATATATTAGTGGTGGAAAGGAGTCTTTTTATATAGCAAAAGGTCTCTGATCCTTTGGTAAGAACGATGGGTATATAACCCATTGTCCTCAATATTAGAAATGAATCCTTGAGCACTGCCATTGTACCAACGATCCTCAAAAGTGCTGCCATTACCCCCGTCCCATAAAAGCCTAACATTACCCTTTCTTGCATAAACTGTAGAACATGCCTTCACATTTCAGTTGCACCTCAGTAGCACTTTGATCTATTATCACCCTACTCTCCACATCATAACCTTTGCTCTTCTAATTCTGGTCTCCTAACTGTCCCCCAAGCCCCTCTACACTGTATGGGTGACAGGGCCTTCTGCTGTTATGCCCCCAAGCTCTGGAACTCTCTCCCCAAGGATACCAGAGTCACCTTCCCTAAACTCCTTCAAATTCAGACTCAACACCTTGTTCTGTAGAAGAGCCTTTACTGAACTGGTTCTATTCTTTACCCCCCTGCTTCTACTTTTCTTAGTACCGCCATCCATGGTCTTCTCAGTCTATTGGAATTGTTTTATCCTGTGTATTCTAATTGTAATTCTGTCAAGTGCTTTGAGGAGCCACCTTCGGAACCATTATATAAAATAGTTTATTCTAAATCCTTGAAACTTTAATAGGGCACTGCAGTAGGGCTAAGAATTGACAGCCTTAGTGGGCCATCATGATTCGTGCAAATAATAGGTAGTCACAAAGGAAGACTAGGATTCACTTGAAATCCATGACATGGGACACTGAAACAGTGGAGAGGCTTTGTGTAGTAAGCATTCAGTCTCAATCTACACAGTCTGTGCTGCTGGTAGAGGTGGTTGTGAACACCCGTCTTCCGGATCAAGTGCTGGGATCTCCAGTCTCAATCCTAATACTTCTCATGACTGTCCACTACCACTGCTGTGAAACCAACACCCATAAGATAAGACCTCCGAGATTCTAACTGTACCATTATTCACTGATGTTCACGCACCAGTATTGTTCCTCTGCTAAGGAAGGGAAGGCCTACTTTACACCAAGCCCCTGCTGACAATTCCATCCTTGTGTTTCTTTTAGTCAGTTTGTGCAGCCTAGAATAGGACACTAGATCTCACTCTTACTGGGCACTACAGTAGCAACTCACACTCCATAAGCACTACCCCTCTCAGAAATGGGAGAATTTCCAGTATATTGAACACCTCTGTCTCTCCCACAGTAAAAAAAAAGTCACACTGCCCTGCCCAAGGAATAGTGCGGCCATCTTCCCCCAGTACAATGCTTTATTACTCCAGCCATTTTCAGTCCTCATTGGCAGCAATATGGGAAGCATTCTTGAAAGGGGAACCCCCACAAATACTTCCCTTGAATTCCTCCACCCCATTCAAACCTATAAACCATAAAGAAACAAGGGCAGACAGAAGGGTCTTTCACAGCTTTATTGAGATGTTGCCATTACAAGGCGAGTGGAGGCAGGAGAGTCACAAGGGCCAGGCTGGAGCCTTCATTCAGGCACCTGGGGAGGAAGAAGGAGAACAATCCAGCTGAACTGCAGGACACCCACCCCTAAAGGAGCTCCTCCTGCCAGACCCTACCTGTCCACTGGCCAACATCTCCAAAGTCCTCTGCTCCCTCCACATCCTCACTGGAGCTCTGAGGGTCTCCCTCCTCATCCTCAGTCCAGTCAGCTCCCACATCCAGAGGACCCTCTACTGGTGCCACAGTTACCCGACCGCTGGTCACCAGGCTCCTGGTACCTGTGGACAAGCAGCACCCAGGAGTGAGGGATCCGCTATACCCAGAGTCCCACAGTGATGCTACTCATCTTAATAGTCCCTTTGTCCAGCATGGGATCATTCCTCAGTTGTCCAAGCATGGTTGTCTCTTGGGCAGAGATGCATCCACAAGGGATAGAGAACCAGACCCACCTTCATTCTGACTGCCAGCACACCTGGACTCACAGCAGGCACAGACCTCATGGTCACCATACAGCTCCTCCCACCTGGAGGAGAGGAGGACAGGTGAGGCCTCCACCTGGCATGTCCCAGAGCACCCTCAGCAGGCTCCTTACAGAAGTACCTCTTCGCCTCCCTGTTGTAGGTGCAGGACTTGGTCCCTGGTGTTGCTTTAGCAGGAGCCACAGCCATGACACAGTGCATGTACAGCTCAGTCACTTCATGCTGCAAGAGGGAAGGTCACAGCATTAAGGGATCAAGGCCAATCGAGGGACAGAGAAGGACCTTCTGCCATCAGTGAAGGCAAGCTGGCAGCTCTTGGCACTACAGCCGCCACAGTCTGGTTCACATCTAGATCATGGATGGAAAAGCAGACAATGGATCAGTAGAGCAAGAAGGCTGAGCAGCCTTTGAAAGCAGTACCTTCCTGGACAGCTTCTTCTGGAAGAGGAAGGCATCAATTGTGAAGCGGAGCATATCCTTCTGCTTGGAGGGGACAAACCTGGACAGGCAGCCATCTGCCTTGCTGTCCACCATGCACCTGGGGACAAGGACAAGGATGAACCCCTGCAGGCTCTCAGGGCTCCTGCCCACCTCTCCTCCCAGAAGGGGCCATACCCCAAGTTGTCGATCACAGGGAAACGGGGCTGGGAGTGCTGGTCTGGTTTCTCCGTTACGTAACATGAGTGGATGTACAGCCTCTGCTCCACTGTGGCAAAGTAGGCAGTGGCCTGGAAGTACATGGGCTGACCCAGGAAGTACTCATCCTTAGGAGAGAGCCGGATCCAGCGGGCTGGAGAGAGAGGCAGCATTACACCTGCACACAGCACCCCCTGCAGGCAGGAGGAGCCACTCACTCAAGGAGCTTACAGTTGGTGGTGAGCAGGACAAAGCTGTGCTTGTTCTTCAGGTCCTTGAAGAAGGTCCTTCTCCTGGCCCACGTGGGGACATAGCCAACCTTGTAGGAGTAGTGGAACCTGCAGGACAGAGGGGATGAGGGGCTTCTGGACACTGTCCCAGCGGCTTCTCAGCAGCAGCAGAGCCCTGCCTACCTGTTGTAGGAGCACTTGACTGGCACAGAGAAGGGAATGAAGCGATGCACAGGCGCACTGGAGGAGGGCGGTGCATAGCGGAGAGTGTTGGAGTACACCAGGCGGCCCTGGACAACCTGCAGGGTTACAGAGGAAGGGATATTCCCAGGAAAGGAAACCCTGACACTAGCCCTACAGCTCACATCGATACACTGCCTGTAGATGAAGCCCCGCTTACCGATCGCTCGGTGCCACACTCGTGAAGCCCGTAGATGAAGTAGAAGTAACGGCGTGTGGTTCGGCTGACGCTGCAGTTGCCCAAGGTCACCTCCGATGGCCGACAGCTGAAGCCGAACAGGAGCCGACTGACCCTCACGTACATCCTGCTGGAGTCGCACCACACGGCCACTCCTCGGGTGCCCCCGATGGCCGGGCGAGCCGGCTGCCGCCCTCGCTGGGGAGGAAACAGGACGCTCTTGATGTAGGCGGGTAAGGGCCTGCTGCCGGCTTCGGGCTTCATCTTCTCCTTGTCGAAGTAGGGCGAGTACGCGTCTCTGGACACGGGAAGACGGCGGAAATCGGGAGCCAAGGACTGCGAGTCGTTCTCGCTTGCAGACAGGTCTTCGGAGGGTGCATCTGCCAGGTTCAAGTCCTCCGACTGGGCTGCGTCTTCGAGAGCCGGGAAGTCGGCCTGGAGCGCTAATGCCCGAGAGTCCCAGCCAGCCGGCCCGGCGGAGATCAGTGCGGGGAGCCCGGCCGCTGCGCACAGGCACAGTATAAAGAGAAACGAGCGCATCGCCAAATTAACGTCCCGCTAAATTGCTACAGGGGTAAGATAAGTAATCCACCAAACTGTGTTGAAGCAAGAGAGCATAAAGTGTGAATGCTGTGACTAGGTTTTTATACTGGCAGGACCTGCTTCCACACACCTGGTCACACTACCGCTCAATCAACACAATCAGTTACACACAGAGACCCGGATTGTTCTCAGCGTCTAATTAGAACCTGCTTCCAGTCTGAGGCGGGACTCCGTGAAGCCGCCTGCACACTTTCCCGTGTGTATCTGACCTCAGCGGAGGAGTTCCACGCAATTTCGACAGAATTAAATCACCCACACGTGTAAAATTTGCTCAGATTAATTTATTGTTCAATTAGTTTCTAATTTCCGAGGACAGTGTGTTAAACTCGCTGTCAGACAGAGTACGGAACATGCGACACGTCCGTCCACACTTTCCTTTATCGAGGGGGCTGTTCTATCAACACGTACCGCAATGAAAATAATTTTACTATTTTTCATGTGTAATTGCATGTCATATTAAAATGTGTAATACAAGCATTTCTTTGCTTCCCAGTAAAGAAATACTGATCAGCTTTTGACATGATCTGATAATAATTTGTCTGATTTTCCAGAGATTGCTTTTGCTTCGCAGCACTGAGAACCAATGGAAGCCCGTTTCCGCCAGGGAGTAAAAAAAAAACGCGCTATGGTATCTCAGAATTGACTTAGAATCTCAGAATTGCGACCTAAAAACTCAGAATTGCGACTTAAAAACTCAGAATTCCGGCTTTATATCTCGTAATTGCGACTTTATCTCTCACATTTGCGTCTTCGAAATAGCCCATATTTCATTGTCTGTCCTTTCGTTATTGTAACGGATTCGGGTTCCAGGGCTTGTGCCCCTCGCCGCTTCCACCCTACTTCGTGTCTCACTGTATTGGCTCGAGCCCAGGCCTTGCTAGCTGAGCTAAAGAAGACCTTCTTTTTTAAGTAAAAAAGGACATACAATGAAAATATGTAAAAAGTATAAGTTTCAGATTTTTTAATTGTGAATTCCTCTGGATGTGAAGTGTCTATTTGTCTATCTTATATCATATTCTGTCTCCGCTTTTGTATTTCTGGTGTTTCAATATTTTTTTTTAAAAAAGCCCACCGTCCACTATTCCATCCGGGTACTATGGAAGCCTCACTGGCGGAAATGGGATTCCATAAAAAATAATGTAATTAATTTGATTTTTATCGGCTGAAACGTGTTTTCTTTCTTCCTTTTTTCAGCATGGAATAAACCTATTACTTGTTCATTTGCGACATACAATTTGTACAATCTGGTTGCAGTGTGGTGACGGCACCGCCCTCCCCTGCGCATAACAGGGATGCTGGCCGCCGGGGCTAAAGAAAGTGTTCTTTAGCTCAGCTGGCAAGACGTGGGTTCGAGCCAATGCAGTGAGGCACGAACTAGAGTGGGAGTAGCGAGGGTACAAGCCCTAGAACCCGAATCCGGCATAATAACAAAATGACAGACAATTAAATATGGGTTATTTCGAAGTTGCAAATGTGAGATATAAAGTCGGAGTTCTCAGTTACTAAGTTAAAATTCTGAGTTACTTAGTCGGAATTCTGCAATACCATAGCGCGTTTTTTAACTCCCTGCTTTCATACATTTCAATTAGTCTGATCAGTGTAGGACAAGTTAATGTAGAATCATTACTATGTCTGTCTGTCTCTTGTTTGTATATAAATGAATGTCTTTGACAACTTAATGTTAGTTTTTAATTTAGTTTTACGATGTAGGTCATGCGTTAACATATGCACGAGCATACGAAATGTCTCACTCCTGATTCAGCTCATGCTCCATAGGAGAGAAGAAATTCCTCCTGCTTCTCGTACAATCATATCAGAACAGAAGCCCGTGTCACCCAGCTCTGATTCAAGAGCGACTCGCATCTTCAGCCCTTTTTTTATTCGTGATCCTAATTTTCTTTAGTTATGATCAATATTGAACTTTTTCTAAATAAAACGACAATAATCAAACATGCAGGCAGATTTTTAAAAAGTTTTAGGAGCTGACAGGGTGCCCCTTTGGAATAGTTGTCAGAAAATGTGAGAAAAGGAAAGGTACGTAAGCTCTCACACACAGCATTAGAGATTGGCATCTGATTGAAAAAAAAAACTACCTGTCTCCCCAGCATTTAACGGTGCTGTTGTTTTGATTTTACGTATTGTTAGCATTTTAATGAATTGTTAAAAGACTGATACACAAATCGCTAAATAAGAAAACGTAAAAACCCTAGCTGTAAGCAATTGGCCATTCATATTCCTGAATTTTAAATCCCTGTGTTTATCTGTATCCGAATGCCTGGTGCAGCTATTTTGAAAGCAGAGTCTATGATTTACTGTATTGCAGAAGCGTATTGCCACCAAAGAAAAAAAATCCTGAGTTTACAGGAGTGAAAGAGGAAACAAATGCAAACACCGTTTAGAAAAAACACACACGTCTCAGGCCTTAACCGTGACAAGGATGGGATTTGAACCTAGACGAGCAGAGCACAATGGATTAGCAATCCAAAAAGTGACTCCTGTTTAATTTTCTTTTTGCTTGCTCGATTTGTAGTACGATCCTCAATCCTTACAAACGATAAACAAAACGGCTTCATGTGCCACAGCACTCTGCTGCAGGTACGGTTTGCACCGTGTATTAGGCGAACCCGAATTAAATATTTCAAATATGTGAAGAATTTCATGAAACCTGAAAAAAGATCACAGCCAATGTCAGCAATTCGGAGCCTGTAGGCAGCTTCAACAGAACAAAACGATCTGAAGCCGCAATACTTTCATAGAGTGTATTGTGACACTAACCCCGTTGTTGCTATTACTGCTACTTCTGCTGCCGTTGCTTTAACCTCTACTCAGCGGGCAAGTAAAGTTGTACAAGGAATCTTGAAGACACGCCCTTGTAGAGCAGCTTGTAGAGCTTGTAGAGCAGCCTGTGATGATTTGTACTACAAAAGACCAAGTGCTCAGTGACGTCTGCGTTTACCGTTGTAACTTTTCTTCTCAGGTGCATAAGCAGTTGTCTTAAACATAGCTGAGTGGCACAGCGGAAGCGTGCTAAGCCTATAACCCAGAGGTCGATGGATCAGAGCCATCCTCTGCTATACACATTTTATGCACGATTGATAAGCACACCATCAGTTTAATGAAGTGCATTGAAACTGATTTCTTCTCTCGTGTGTGCAAACTTCACACTTACGGCGCTCTTTAATCTTTACAAATACGCAGATGCCCAAATGTTTCTTTGGTTGTTCTGAGATCCTTTATAGATTCCTCAAATCCTTCAAATGAACATCCATATCAGCACAATTATGTTTATATATTTTAAAATTAAGGTACATACAACAAAAATATCAATGTACATTTGTACAGTGCTCATTTAATAATGATTGTCAAGGATTGTCAAGTTCCCCAACAACTCTGTGTTATAATTTTAAAATATTTTTGCTAAGGATACACAACGGGTGTATAAGGCATTCTCCCTACAGCCAGCTGAAGATAAAATTCCACACGTGAAAATGGTTTAAAACACGCTCATTTCCTGCAAAGTTCAAGAGGGTTTTTAGTGGAGATTATGTTCACATTGAAACAATCCGAAGGGCGTCCCTGAGTGGGCTTGAACCACCAGCCTTTTGTTTAATAGCTGTACAGAGGCACACTCCCGTTGCTTTTCAATATTCACACGTTTGTAGTTAAAGAAAATAAAATGCTGACATTTTCCTGCCAGCCGGCAGTATTTCTTCGGCACTGACCAAGAATAACCAAGAACTTTATTTCATCTTTCGCAGGCTGTAATTTCCAAAAAAGGAAGTGAATACTTGTATTAAACTAAATCAAGCCGACGGAGATGCACTGCCGTTGTTTTGCTCCACTTTTCATTAAAAGGAGAAAAATTACCTGCTTTTTCTTGCAGTATTTCTTCTGTCCTGATAAACAAGATTTGTATTTTATCTGTTAGAATTTGTATGAATTTCTTGAAGTTCAGAAACAACTTGTTCCAGAAAAGAAATGAACACTTGCTTCAAAGTAAATCAAGAAGTATGTCTCTCTCGCTGTGTGTGCTCTTATCTGTCCATCTCTCTCTCCTCTTCTCTCACTCTGGCAGTCTGTGCAGTGTATCTGAAGGGGATGTAACACCACTTGGCAAAGAAGAAGAATTCTCAGAGGCAGAATAAAAAATCATTATTCTCTTCTCAGTCAGATTCACAGCTTAGACTCACACTCAGACTGACGCTCAGCTCCATACTGGTCTCCATCCTGACAGTCCAGAACCAGAAGATTTTCAGACAATCAGTGCTGCTACATGAATAATATCAGACAGAACAGCCTGGACTCGGGTCACATCTCCCCCTTTTCTCCTTCCTCACAGCCGCTTAGAGACAGAGAAGAGCTCCTGGTCCTCCTCTCTGTGAACTGGGCTCAGGGGTCACTGATCTGGCAGCTGTGGGCTCTGTTCCAGGGCAGAAGCAAGAAGCTTCTATTAACCCTTTCCAGGACTTCCAGCCCTTTAGTATTACTTTCTTTACTGTATATCAGCCTCCAGACATGTTCTATAAATGTTTTATAACACATGTGAGTGTGGAATTATCTTAGTATTTATGTAATTAACACCAGTAGTGACACTCTGATCAGTATATTGAGTATTAGTAGCCAATGGTCTGATGGTTGTGTCTCCAATAGTGACTAGTTGACCAGTCTGTAGCTCTGAGCGGTGGTACTTAGATCACACAGAAGAAGACCTGTCTGTGTGTGATTCCACACCAGCCCTGGGATTCAGCGTCTCCCACACATCTCTCGCAGACAGTCTTATAAATTTACAATTAAATGAAGTCTTGTAACAGTTATACAGTTAATTTCAATCATCAGACTACCTATGAAACTGAGAGCTGGCTGGAAATAAAGCCAGGATACACATTTTAACCTCCAGGATCAGGAGTCTGTTCCTCCTGGCTCCTATACTCTGATGATTCGTTTAAAACATTTAAAAGCGCTTATTACAGGGACTTGTGCTCGTTCTCTACTGCTCCACACGGGTATGCTTTGTAACACATTAATCTGCGAAGTAAACTATTTTTTTTTCCTGTTTAATGATTTTCATTCCTCGGTTTGTCGCTCTCCTTCTCCAGCTGTTATAAATCGCTTCTCTTCACAGCCCGGTGTGTTCTTTTTGGAGATGTTATATCTGTAAGAAAAGCCCCCCGGGCTCCGGACAGGAGTCTCCTCCAGCGGAGACGCGCTCTGCTCTGTCAGAAAGAGCGCTGTGACGTCACAGACACCAGCCAGAGCGCTGGGATCAGAGAACGAGACCGCGGGAGAAGCGCGGAGCGCACGGAGGAGAGTTATTGATCACTTATCTGTCGACAAACAATTAATTCACCTGAAGAACTCTAGAATAATCGATTAAATTCACCGATTGGTGACTACTGATTCTTTTCCCGTTCTTGACCCTGTTTTAAATATCTAGAAAACAGTCAATAAAGACTGTATCGATCAATTACCATAGTGCGTTTAATGTTAATAATGTTCAATCTGAAATTAAACAATGATTATTCATATTATTATTTAGGTAACTGTATCCTAGAGCTAGAAAATTATTTTCCAAGTTGATAAATGTATGTAAGTAACAGTTTACATGCATTTTTTCCAGTGTTTATAAATCATAAGTATGGTAACCACAGCAACAGACGTCAGGTCACTGTGCGCGTCTAGGTGTCTCGCGTTCGTCACAAAGAGTGATGTGACGTCATGGGTAGCAACTAATACTAATACTAGTGTATTCATGTTAATATTAATGAGAGTACAACTGGTAGTTTTAATGCTAGTGTTCATGTGAGTATTAATGATGATAGCGCTACTGATAGTTTTAATTTTAATGTTCGAAATCATGTTAATATTAATTATAATTATAGTGTTACTGTTAGAGTATTAACAGTAGTAGTAGTGTTAGTTTTAATGATAGCATTACTGTTATTATTTGTAGTTTGTGTCAGTGTTAGTGATAATGATAGTGTATGTCTTAGTGATAGTGTTTGTGTTGTAATATGAGGAGTATTTGTTTTAGTGTTAGCTATTGTGTATCTGTAGATACGTGTGTATGTGGTGTCTGTGCATGTGTCTGTTAAGTGTGTGGTGTCTGTCAGTTTGTGGGTGTGTGTCTGTGAGTGTGTAGATGTGTGTCTGTGAGCTTGTTGTGTCTGTTAGGGTGTGAATGTGTGGGGTCTCTGAGTGTGTGGTGTCTATAAATGTGTGTCTGTGAGTATGCGTAGTGTCTCTTTGTTTCTGTAAATGCATGCCTGTGAATATGTGTGTTGGTGTGTGTCTGTGAGTGTGTGGTGTCTGTCAGTGTGTAGTTGTTTATTTGTAAGTGTATGTGTGGGTATGTCTGTCAGTGTGTGTAGTGTCTATTTGAGTATTAATGATGATAGTGTTACTGATAGTTTTAGTATTAATGCTAGTATTCATGTTAATATTAGTGATAATTATACTGTTAGAGTCAGAGTACTCATCATGTTAGTTTTCATGACAGTATTACTGTTATTATAAGTATTATTAGTCTAGTAGTAGTTTGTGTCAGTGTTAGTAACCATGATAGTGTATGTTTTGGTGATAGTGTTACTGTTGCAATATTAGCAGTATCTGCATTAGTGTTAGTTATAGTGTATCTATACCTAAGAGTGTATGCGGTGTCTATGTGTGTATATAGTGTCTATGTGTGTGTCTGTGAATGTTTGTGAGTGTATATCTGTGAGTGTGTGAGTGTCTGATTGTGTGTATAAATGTGTGTTGTGTCTGTGAGTGTGTGTAGTGTCTGTGAGTATAAATGTGTGTGAGTGTGTAGGTGTATATCTGTCAGTGTGTGTGAATGTGTGTGTAGGTGGGCTTGGGCTCCACTGGTGTGTCTGACAGAAGTGACCCATCAACAGGTGTTGAGGTCCAGAGCCGCTTGCGAATAGAAACACTTTCTAGAGTCCAGACCAACATCCACAGAGCTGTGAGTGCTCTGTTTTTATCACAATTAGTAGTAATGACAGTAGTAATTCCCACACTAATCATTATTAACCGAAATAATCATCAGAAAATATTGCCTTTGCAATGATGTCATTCCTCTTGACATTGAATTCTTCATGAATTTTCTTTACTGACAGGACATATCTGTGTCTGAGTGCCTGCTGCGATAAGTACGACAAGCCATTGATCTCCAATATTTTCTGGTGTGGTTATTTATTGCATACGAAACATTATTCTCATTAAGAATATTTTACCTGCAGTCACAGTGAAACTGCTACGGCAAATAAACTTTTTATGGGTGGAAAACATTCAAAAGACTTAATGGCTACAGGGGAGGGTTGAACACACAACCTCAGTATAACTCCACTGTGCACAACTGTATATGTACCACACACTGACCAATTGCACCACTTGACCTCTGTAAGGCAGGCTCCTACACAGATTGTAAAATTTGCACAAACGTAGGGTGAAACAGGGTTTTTTGGCTGTGGATACATCTCCACATGGGGGAAAGGGACAGTAAAATAGTAAGAAAAAAACAAGAGAAGAAACTGAAATATATGTGCTCACTGTAATGTGGGAAGAGGTGGTCAGACAAGCAAAACAGCTTTGCGGATAATGTGAAGTGACATTGTTTTGTGTCAATCAGCTCACGGATTCAGCTTCATGTGTATGGTTGTTGAGCGAGATTGGTTTCTTCACAAGCCCAGTCAATTGCCAGTGGAGAGCTTTCCGACACACACCTTCATGAATACTCTCGTTAAGATGATCACACCTTTCATTGTCAAGTCACGTCCTTTATATACAATAGTTGCACCAACACTAAGAGAAAGGATGAGAAATGGCTTTTATCAAGCGATTGCAGTGTTTGCTGAGGATCCTTTTTTGCTGAACTGGCCTCTGGAGAAGTGTTGTAGAGGTGCAGTAAAAGAGAATGTTTGTGTCACTCAAGACTGTAATAGAACACTACAATTACAATACTTTTATAAGAGTAAATATTACTGGTGCATCACAGTTCTTATAATGGTGAAAACAGGAGCACCTTCTCAACATTTTTGACTGATGTTCTACTCTGATGAAACAGTGTATAGAATTAGGTGACAATATCGGAATTCATTCAAACGCACAAGATTAATTTTCAGCAACAAAATGCGCTCGAAAATATTTTACAAGAAAGAAACCTTACATTCACCTAAATAAACATTCACCCTCTATGTTAGCAGAGAACAGTAGGACAGATAGTTAGTGTCACTGGACACTGCATCACAGAGGCCAATCTCTTCTCCCTCATTATGCCGGCTTACTCTCTCATAATAAACTGTCCTCCAACGATAGTCAGCTGCCATCACCGACTCAGACATGACGTTCATGTACATATTATACCTTAATATGGCACTGCATTACAATAATTTGATCAAAACAACTGGTGAAAAAATAATAATCAAATATTTCTTTTCTTCTTTTAGTAGATAAAGACTTTGTCCAAAAAAGAAGCATTTATTCCTTTCGTCTCCTACCAGCCTTTACAAGTCACCTAGTTTTCTGTGAGCCAGTGTGAGGTATGAGGCAGTCGAGGCTAATGCAGCCGAGCGCTCTAAAGAGGTGGATTAAAGCTCCAGTCTCTTTGGGGGTGTGAGTTGGAATCCCACTGCTGCCAAATATCTCCAACTATCTCTGTGTCAAGAAGCACTTCTTTTTTTGTTGTTATTTCCCTGCAGTTTAAACCAATTTCAGACCAATTAATTTAAACAACCACGCTGTTCTTATGGCATGGCATTGTCTGGCAAAAAAATAACATGACACCTCCTTTAAAACACATTTTCTGTGGAGGGAACAGGAGAACTTGTGCCATTCAACCGTATAGCATGATGTCATTTTCTCATGCTCATTTTTAGATGCTTGTCATCGAATCTATGATCCTTATGAGTACAGTCACCCTCCATTCAGTTAGCACAGATATAATGTGCCACGTTTTCAGAGAATCGCATCAAATACAGGTCAGAAGAAGACGACAAAATGTCCACTAGGCAGTTTCCCAGTTGATTTTTTTTTCTTGTTTTGTAAGACAAGGAGACCGGCTGTTCAAAAAGTTACCTCACACTGGAGCCACTCTTTTCTTTCCAAAGGCTCAGAGAGAGATAATACCGCAGGTAACACCAAGTGAGAAACATCATGAGCATTTGTAAAAGCTCTCTACCTGCCCACTCCCTACACTGACATGTGTCAGAGCAGAGCATTTCTAAAACAGGAATTACACATTTCGGAATGTGCCCTCCTTTATACATTAAATAAAAGGTCTGAAGCCTGCTCCAAAGAAGAACTATATTCAGAGCTGCCAAAGAAGTCGAGATTTCACCAAGTGACAGGAAGCATCTCAGAAAACGATGGTACAGTCGTTTCTACACGTCGAACAAGAAGAGCTGAAGCCACCCGGTGTTCTCCGACCAAGTAATGTGAGGATGGAGGGTCTCATCAATGGTAGTGTGGCTGAGTGGTGCGTTTTAGGCTCCAGTCTCTTCAGAGGTGTGGGTTTGAATCCTACCACTACCAGGTCTTTCTGTGTTAAAGCCTTGCTCACTGAGCTAGGTTTTTCACGATTGTCTTTGTAAGCTTAATATCAAGGCAGAAAAAAGCTTTAGTTTTCTTCTCAACAGAAATGCTCATTGGATTGCTCATTATGCAGGGAGCAACTTTTGAGTCCGTGCGAATCGTAGTGTGCCGTCAATTCCATTTAATAGTGCTTTTGTGTGGCTTTTGTGTGTCGATAGAGTCGATATTCAAAGACTTCAGTGTCTGTACTGGACTGCTTGTATGCGGACATCACTCAAAATCCCTAATATGTTTCTTCCGAATTCAGTTTTGCAGTGCTTTAGTGCTTTACTGTTTTCAGAGGGTCTTTTACTGATGCTGCTGTAGTAGAGAAGTGACAATCTTCTGTCCATTGCAGTTGAGAACGGATTTAATACGGAGCTGCGGAGAAATGTCTGCGGCAAATATCGCTGCAGAACTTGCCCGTGCACAACACCGAAGAGAAAAAGAAATACCACAGGGTTGCCCATAAGAGTGAAAAATAGACATCAATTGTTCAAAGAATTACAACACTCTTCCTCTTACAGTGGTCTAATGTTATTTTTCTTGCAATAAGAACAGTGGGATTGTTCGACTGTGTGGTTCCCCAACTGGTTGAATAATAATAACAATAATAATAGTGGTGGTAGCTGATCATTCTTGTCCGTGGCCGAGTGACCTGTGCAAGTATGTAGGTTGAATTCTAACCATTCGGTGCTTATTTCAACTAATGCCACGTTCCTTTTTCTAGGTCTTCAAATAATTCACAATGTAGAGGTATCTTTAGTAATAAGAAAAAAGGTGCACCTCGGAGATCCATCTCACAAAAGCAAAGACTTCTTAAAGTGCACTTCTGAGCTTTAGAACCCGAAGGAGTTATCTCTCCTAGTTATTAAATGTGCAGATAATGAAATCTGTAATTTCTGCAACCTTCCAGTAAGCGCGGTACTTATACAGCAGTACACGGCGGAGCAATGCCGAGCTTGTGAGTTCAAGACTCACATGGAGCAGTTTTGCCTGTGTTTTCAGCTGCAGAAACTTAACATCCATTGCCATAAGATTGTCAAAAAGCAATTCCTTCTCTTTCATTTGAAGTCAGATGAAGAGGAGTCCCAAAAAAAGCAGCTAGAAGCAGTGGGATTTGAACTCACACCCCCAAACAGACTTACACCTTGACCCAGTGTCTTAAACCACTCAGCCATGCTACCTGTCATAGTAGGCCTCTTTGTCTCATTACTTGCTCGGAGAAAGCCGGGTGGCTTTTGCTCTTGTCACCCGACTTAGTGGCGTTATGACCGTGGAAACGACTGCACCTGCTTTTTTCTGAGATGCTTCCCCTCTCATGGGGAGATCTTGACTTCTTTAACACCTCTGGATAAAGTTCTTCTGTGGAGCAGGCTTCAGACCTCTGTGTACAGCACCTTTGATGTCATTTTATTTTTACAGCAGCCACATCCGAAAAGTTGTGTTTTTTACTTTTTATTTGAACAACAAAATTAAATTCAATACAAACAGGAACACATATAACATATTAAGAAAATCGTCAGGGGCACATGCTATCATACAATTACACTTTATGAAAAACGATTACACAAGGTAAATAAAGATAAGGTACGCACAGCTTGTTCTTACATTTCAAAAGAGTCCGTAAATACCCCTTTACGTCTATTTTGAATTGTTCAAACGTAGGACTCTTCCCAGACCATTTCACTTTATACCACATTCCTAAACGAGGATGCATCTCCTGTTTTAGAACTATTTTGGGCGGTATGGTTTATACAACACACCCACAGTATTCTAATGGTGGACTGCAGATCTGTGCTATAGTTCAGTCGAATTCGAAGGATCCAGCAATCGTACTGGATTTGACTGGGATTCTGAAATGTCTCTTGCAAAGGTATTCGGGTGTAGTGTGCTCTCTGAAGGCACCAGTTCTGTAGGGTTTGGGCATTTACTGGGACAATTATTAATTGTAGCAGTAAATCACAAAATGATTCTTTTAATGGTTTTAGAATCCAACCATGCGATATAACTCAAACAACGCACACACACAGGTACTAATACACGAGGATACATTTATTAATACATAGAATATGCATGTAAACCCTAACAGATCTTATCGAGAGGGTTATCAGAATCCAAAAGGTATATATTCAATGAGTTACGAAGAGTTACATATATCAAGAGGACATACATTCAGTATATCATTCATTTAGACCGTTTCGTAAATGAACTTGGTCATAACTTCTACATTGGATACTCAAAACAAGTACATAACTCTTAGGAATTAAATTGATATCAATTGGTTGGGATAACAATTGAATTCTCGAGCTGTAATGCATTGAAGTTGAATACTCATCCAATCTCTGGGGATTCAGATCTCCTGAGGGCTCTCTGGCTCCGTGCCAGGCTGTGCTGTGCGGCTTGCGATGGTGCGCTGCTGACGCTCATTGACCGGCTAGTTAGTGTTGGCTTTAACTAGCAAAGTTTGTGCACAGGAGAAAAGATTACTGTGGGTCCCAGCAAGTCAGGAAGAGGACCGGTTCGTTCCTGATGAAGCGCTAGTTCTGAATAGTGATTCAGCTGTCCACAGTTCCGACCTGTTCACGAGGCTTGCTGCTGATGCTAACCTCGGGTGGATCCTCTGGTTACTCTCGGGCAACCTCCGCTCTAGACTCTTAGAGCAAAGGAAAGTTCTGGCACTCGGACACACTGGCCGTTCCGTGGTTGTCCGGGCTGAGTCTCAGGATGGTCAGGAGGCGCGCGGCGAGAATGTCTTTCCCTTGGGAGCCTTCTGCTCCTGGGCCGTCCTGCCCTGGAATTCTCCTTTGAATTGTCCAAAAAAGTTCACAGAATTCTCTCAGGCTCTCGTGTTGCCTGTTGTTACCTGGAGGAACTTCAGCTCGTTCATTGGCTGAAAGTTCCATGGGCATCAGAGTCCCACGTGGGTTACTCGGCCCTACCAGTCCCTGATTGGTTGATCAAGGTGAGATATGAGTCACTTACTCCTGACACTTAGGAATGCAGTCCAGATGTCCATCTGGCACTCCCTAGACAGATAGGCGCCAATGGATGACCATTGATCATGATAGCCAGGCTTAGCTAAGTGCATCCCCCTTTGGGAGCTGTCCCTTATCAAAAGAAAACATCTTTAAATCAGCCTGCATGAATAGTTTCTCTGTGGCTGCACCACAGAGATGAACAGAGAGATGAGGCCTCATTTGGGAAAGCACCGCAATACTTAATTCTGTCTTCCTAACAAGCATTGCCGCTACACGGGTTTGTTTCAACCTTTGATAAAAAAAGTGATCTGATCTGAAACTACCCAGCTTACAATCTCTGAGGTAGTTGTCACTAAACTCGGACGTGATGTGGCACACATGTGCCGTGTGCCTTTACTTTTGTAAAAAACTGGTATCGGGAAAAGTTTCTTAATATTTCTTTTGATTAGCATGGAAGAAAATGTGATCATTACCTATGGAATTTCCCGCCAGCGTGGAGCTTGAATTCACAACCTTGAGATTCAGTGTTCAAGAGTCACAGAAGAGGTCGGCCTGGTCTTCAGTCTGCCAACAATAAGCTCCGGCAGTGCTCCTCTGTAAAGCAGATTGTTCGGATCGGTTATGTGGGACGGCACTTCGATACTAAGATCGTTTGCAGCACACGCATGGTTTCCCCCCTTCATGCAAAAAACATAGACGAAGGAAGCTTAGCTGAAAGAGTGGTAAATGGAGCTCGCCCCAGCCCGTCCTTATTCTTTTAAAGAGGATAAAAAATTAACTTCCCGCCATTACTACCAGCTTTCAAAGACTGCCATGGGCACGGAAAAAAACACACTACAGATGACTTTTCTGGAACCGAAGCAGAGATTCCTTTACGAACCAACTGATAAAGCTCAGCCAGTGAATACTGTTAACAGAATGTGAAAGCACGATCAACTTTGTAACTGCAACCACAGGAAAAACAGCAAGAAGCAGGCTCCATTCCCCATTTAAATCTGTCGTGCGAGGCATGCTTTTTGAACGCAGGAAGTAAATCCTACGATCGCTTTTGAACTTGGACAAAGTACTTCCAAAGGAGCGCTATGCGCAAAGATTTAACAAGCTCAACCCCCGCCAACGATTCGGTGCGAAGAAGCAGAACATTCAAGTTTCACAGACAGAAGCAGCACGCCAGCACAGCCAACATTAAAACGGAGGGCACACTACGATTTGCATTGACACAAAAGTGATCTGGGCAGACGTCGTTCCCTGCATAACGCAAAAAGTGGCAAAGCGCTTTTGGGTTGAGAGGACGCAAGAAGGTTTTTGTTTTGTGCCTTGATGTCAAGCTGAGAAAGTATCTTTAAACACTTTGCTTAGTTTCTCGAGAGACTGCCAAAAAGCAGTTCCCTCCCTTTCGTCTGAAGTCAGCTGAAAGGGGATCCCGACAGAAGCACCTGGCAGCAGGGGGATTCAAACCCACACCCCCGAAGAGACTGGAGCTTTAATCCAGCGCCTTAGACCGCTCGGCCACGCTACCCACTGTGCGCTGTCTCTTTGTCTCATTACTTGCTCGGAGGAGCTCGGGTGGGTTTTGCTCTTATCGCCCGACTTAGTGGCGTTATGACCGTGGAACCGACTGCACCTGCTTTTTCTGAGATGCTTCCCCTCTCATGGCGAGATCTCGACTTCTTTAACACCTCTGGATAAAGATCTCCTGTGGAGCAGGTTTCAGACCTCTGCATACAGCACCCTTGATGTCATTTTATTTTTACAGCAGCCGCATCCGGAAAGTTGAGTCTTTTACGTTTTATTTGAACAACAAAACTACATACAATACAAACAAGAGCACATATAACGTATCAAGAAAATCATCAGGGGCACATGCTATAATACAATTACACTTTATGAAAAACGATTACACAAGGTAAATAAAGATAAGGTCCGCACAGCTTGTTCTTACATTTCGAAAGAGTCCGTAAATACCCCTTTACGTCTATTTTGAACTGTTCAAACGTAGGACTCTTCCCAGACCATTTCACTTTATACCACATTCCTAAACGAGGATGCATCTCCTGTTTTAGAACTATTTTGGGCGGTATGGCTTATACAACACACCCACAGTATTCTAATGGTGGACGGCAGATCTTTGCTATAGTTCAGTCGAATACGAAGGATCCAGCAATCGTACTGGATTTGACAGAGATTCTGAAATGTCTCTTGCAAAAGTATTCGGGTTTGCTTGGACCTTTGATAAAAAAAGTGATCTGATCTGAAACTTTGTTTTGTGCCAGCTTACAATCTCTGAGGTAGTTGTCACTAAACTCGGACGTGATGTGGCACACATGTGCCGTGTGCCTTTACTTTTGTAAAAAACTGGTATCGGGAAACGTTTCTTAATATTTCTTTTGATTAGCATGCAAGAAAATGTGATCATTACCTATGGAATTTCCCGCCAGCGTGGAGCTTGAATTCACAACCTTGAGATTCAGTGTTCAAGAGTCACAGAAGAGGTCGGCCTGATCTTCAGTTTGCCAACGATAAGCTCCGGCAGTGCTCCTCTGTAAAGCAGATTGTTCGGATCGGTTATGTGGGACGGCACTTCGATACTAAGATCGTTTGCAGCACACGCATGGTTTCCCCCCTTCACGCAAAAAACATAGACAAAGGAAGCTCTCTTGTCTTGGGCTGCTGACTCCCGGATTTAAAGTCTCTGGGTGCCAGCTAAGTCTCTAACAAGCACACTATAAACACAGGAATTACACTTTGCTCACGTCACGCATGGAATGGCGAGGCTACTTGTTCCAATATTATCTAGTCTCACCTCATATGGTGCCGATTCCTGGTTTACATTTAGGAAAGAGCACTGCAAACACCGTAAACAGTGCAAAACGTGTGATGAAAGAAGTCTTTTCCCCCCTTTGTCTAAAGCAGAACACAGCGAAGTCATGCCGAGGGTTGTGAGATCAAGATTTCAGCGGAGCACTGTCGTCTACGTCTTTAGCTACATGAGTTGGACATCCTCTTGTACACGGAAAGCAGATTGAGATCCTCTGACATGAAAAGTGCCAGATAAAAGCCATTTCTCATCCTTTCTCTTAGTGGTGGAGCTATCGCATGTAAATGAGGCAACTTGCAAGGCGAGCAGGCTCGGTGCACACCGAACGCAGATGTCTCAGAGCAGTTGAGACGTGTCCAAGTGGCTGTCAAAGGACAGCACTTCGCCGGCGCCGTGGCTTAGTTGGCTAAAGCGCCTGTCTAGTAAACAGGAGATCCTGGGTCCGATTCCCAGCGGTGCCTTTCTTCCTGTTTTACTGTACAGAATTTATCCTTACGGGCAAATCCCATGCCTTTTAATTCAGGTGAATGCAAGTGTTCGTTTCCTTTCTGGAACAACTTGTTTTGAAAGAAATCTATACAGCTTGCGAAAGATGAAACACAAATCTTACTTATCAGTGATGAAGAGGTACTCCCAGCAGGCCAGCTAATACCAGCAGTGTTTTTTTTTTCACCCTAACCAGAGAATGGAGAAAAGCGAGGCGCCTGTGGCTCTGCAGTGTAATCAGTTCGCGAGTTCGGCGGTTAGCTGAAAGAGTGGTAAATGCAGCTCGCCCCAGCCCGTCCTTATTCTTTTAAAGAGGATAAAAAATTAACTTCGCCGCCATTACTACCAGCTTTAAAAGACTGCCATGGGCACGGAAAAAAACACACTACAGATGACTTTTCTGGAACCGAAGTAGAGATTCCTTTACGAACCAACTGATAAAGCTCAGCCAGTGAATACTGTTAACAGAATGTGAAAGCTCGATCAACTTTGTAACTGCAACCACAGGAAAAACAGCAAGAAGCAGGCTCCATTCCCCATTTAAATCTGTCGTGCGAGGCTTGCTTCTTGAACGCATGAAGTAAATCCCATGATCGCTTTTGAACTTGGACAAAGTACTTCCAAAGGAGCGCTATGCGCAAAGATTTAACAAGCTCAACCCCCGCCAACGATTCGGTGTGAAGAAGCAGAACATTCAAGTTTCACAGACAGAAGCGGCACGCCAGCACAGCCAACATTAAAACGGAGGGCACACTACGATTTGCATTGACACAAAAGTGATCTGGGCAGATGTCGTTCCCTGCATAACGCAAGAAGTGGAAAGCGCTTTTGGGTTTAGAGGACGCAAGAAGGTTTTTGTTTTGTGCCTTGATGTCAAGCTGAGAAAGTATCTTTAAACACTTTGCTTAGTTTCTCGAGAGACTGCCAAAAAGCAGTTCCCTCCCTTTCGTCTGAAGTCAGCTGAAAGGGGGTCCCGACAGAAGCACCTGGCAGCGGGGGGATTCAAACCCACGCCCCCGAAGAGACTGGAGCTTTAATCCAGCGCCTTAGACCGCTCGGCCACGCTACCCACTGTGCGCTGTCTCTTTGTCTCATTACTTGCTCGGAGGAGCTCGGGTGGGTTTTGCTCTTATCGCCCGACTTAGTGGCGTTATGACCGTGGAACCGACTGCACCTGCTTTTTCTGAGATGCTTCCCCTCTCATGGCGAGATCTCGACTTCTTTGACACCTCTGGATAAAGATCTTCTGTGGAGCAGGTTTCAGACCTCTGCGTACAGCACCCTTGATGTCATTTTATTTTTACAGCAGCCGCATCCGGAAAGTTGTGTCTTTTACGTTTTATTTGAACAACAAAACTACATACAATACAAACAAGAGCACATATAACGTATCAAGAAAATCATCAGGGGCACATGCTATAATACAATTACACTTTATGAAAAACGATTACACAAGGTAAATAAAGATAAGGTCCGCACAGCTTGTTCTTACATTTCGAAAGAGTCCGTAAACACCCCTTTACGTCTATTTTGAACTGTTCAAACGTAGGACTCTTCCCAGACCATTTCACTTTATACCACATTCCTAAACGAGGATGCATCTCCTGTTTTAGAACTATTTTAGCCGTGTGGCTTATACAACACACCCACAGTATTCTAATGGTGGACTGCAGATCTGTGCTATAGTTCAGTCGAATTCGAAGGATCCAGCAATCGTAGTGGATTTGACTGGGATTCTGAAATGTCTCTTGCAAAAGTATTCGGGTTTGCTTGAACCTTTGATAAAAAAGTGATCTGATCTGAAACTACCCAGCTTACAATCTCTGAGGTAGTTGTCACTAAACTCGGACGTGATGTGGCACACATGTGCCGTGTGCCTTTACTTTTGTAAAAAATTGGTATCGGGAAAATTAAAGTCGAAACCCAAAACAGTAACATACTTAAGAGTAAATGCCTCCTAATAGCTAGCAAGCGCTCCTAGTAAGTAAAGTTGTTTGTGTCCCTGCCTGTCACGCGGGAAACTGGGGTTTGATTACCGACGGGGAGACAGCTAGTTTTTTTATGATCAGATTCGAATCTTTAATGCTGTGTGTGAGAGTTTAGGTAACTTTCCTTTTCTCACATTTTCTGACGACTATTCCGAAGGAGTGCCCTGTCAACTCCTAATACTTTTAAAAAAATCTGCCTGCATGTTTGATTATTTTTGTTTTATTTAGAAAAAGTTCAATATTGATCATAACTAAAGAAAATAATGATCAGAAACAAAAACAAAATGTTGAAGATGCGACTCAATCTTGAATCAGAGCTGGGTGACATGGGCTTCTGTTCTGATATGGTTGTACGAGAAACAGGATGAATCTTTTCTCTCCTATGGAGCATGAGCTGAATCAGGAATGAGACATTTCGTGTGTTTGTGCATATGTCAACGCATGACCTACATCGTAAAACTAAAACTAAATTAAAAACTAACATTAAGTTTTCAGAGACATTCATTTATATACAAACAAGAGACAGACAAAGCAATAATTCTACATTAACTTGTCCTGCGCTGATCAGACTAATTGAAATGGTCTGATTCAGAGCCTGTGCAGCTCGTGCTAATACAACATTTTCCTTTGATTTCCTTTGAGGGCGGAGTTTTTTTTAAAATCTGGATTAAATAAAAAGGAGTGACGTCAGTGTAAAACAGCTTTCCTTCTTGGGGAACAACGGTTGTGTTCCATATTTCTAATTATTTTGGTTTCAAGATATCAATTTAGTATGAAACATAAAAGCCAGCTGGATAAAGCTGTTACACGTCATTTACAATGGTCTTTCAACTAATAGCCCGTGCAGGGATCAAACCCCAGCTGTTGGTACGAGTTGCGTAAGGCTCTGCAACATGCAGATGAGAAACTAACCTCCGCTTCTTCATTATATACACAGTGAGCTATATATGCGGGCTTACTGCCCCCTACGGGCTCTGTATTTGATTGTGGTACAAGACCGGCCGTGGAGAAATGAAGTGAAGAGGGTGTGTTCATTAAAAGGCTCATAGCATCCCTGGATGGTCTCAAACCACCACCCTTTTGGTTAACAACCGAGCCACAAAGACTCATGTACAGCTTAACACTTCTCGGTCTCAGTGAAAGTGATACACTCCGTAAAATTTCTGGAGAATCATTTGTCAATTTCCCTACGGGATTAATAAAGTATTATCTATCTTAAAGGAAAATCGCCAACAGTGGCCGATATCTATTGGAGTTTTTTCATTCTATACTGCAATTTCTGAAGGGTACCCTGTGAAAATACGAATTTTGACGAGAAGGGATGGACATATAAGGTCAGCAGGCTTGGGGAATTGGACCTTATGGTGAAGGCTGCGGGCTCGGCATCAGCAGAACCTGATCAGTATCGGTTGACTCCGATATACTTTGACAACTTAACTTCTGGATTTAGAGACATTTACCTTAGTGTCGGTATACTAAGATGTTTTGGTAACGAGGAAAGAGGGACAAAGCAAATTGGCAGAATGTGTGCTATTTTGTTGACTACAAGTCCTCATATGCCAGAGGGTCAATATTAAAAAAAAAACGTAACAGTATAATCTCTTGTACTTCACGATTTAATGGTGTCTGTCACATTGTATCTCACACCTCAGTTTCAGAATTGTGAGACGAGTTTGTAATCAGGAGGGTGGGCCATAGCAATTCAGCAGAAATTGCATTCATCTTTTCCCAATGCATTCTCACATGCCATTTTCTCACATGCCATGCTCAGAGGGTCATATTTTTAAAATGGTATCATAAAATGTCCTGAAGTTCAGGATTTTGACAGTCTGTTATATTGTGTCTCACACCTTGATGTCAGAAATATGAGACGATTTTAAAATCAGAAGGGAGGGCCCTAGCAATTTAGCAAACATTGCATTGACCATTTGACAATGTATTCTCTCATGCCATGTTCAGAGGGTCGTATTTAAAAAATGGTACAGTACAATGTCCTGAAGTTCAGGATTTTGATAGTCTTTTCCATTTTCTCTCACACATCTGTGTCAGAATTTTTAGACATTTTTATAACCAGGAGGTAGGTTCGATCACCCTCTGCTCATCCTCAGTTAACCATATAGTCTCATATGCCATGTTCTAAATGTCCCATTTAAAACTGCTATATTAAAATTTCTTGCAAAATGCAAGAGTTTGAGACTTTTTATGATCAAAAGGCAAGGTCGTGGAAAATATGCAGAAAGTGCCAGTGAATTTACGTTTTGCCTTTGTCTTATTTACTCGTGGTATAACTTGCCAGTTTGTTTTATTGTGAGTTGTGTTTCTGAAATGTGTTTCATACAAAAATGCAATTTGGACAGTCTCTACTTACATATTCCCCTTTACTGAGGAAATGTACAGTAATACATCCGGATAAGTATTTTTAAAAATGACTGTAGAGAGCCATCTACAGGCGAAAGACGACATAACATCACAGCAGCAGCATTTAAGATGGAACGAAAAACGCAAAGCAGCAGCTGGCGAATAAGAAGCCAACTTCAGCCTCGTTAATGCAATAGCATTAGGTGAGGTGGAAAAATATTTCTTGTTCTGAATCTTAACATTTTTATAGGAGGTGTTCTAGGACCTCTTGCCTCAGAAAAAAAAAACTGCCAGTACTTGCCAGCTATTGATTATTTCTACTCCATCAATAGCAGCAGTGTTATCAGTACTGAGCCCTAAATGTAGGTCCTATCATCATATAAAAAGTCGAAAGTATCGACTGCATTCAACTGATAAAATGTATCTTCTATGAGAGTTATATCTTTATCCAAAATACATCGGAAACAAATTTGCACGTTTTTTGGGGGGGATCCTGAAGACTGAGACTCAAAACTTTTTTTTTCCCTTCTTTCCAGGAGGAAGGATTATTCAGATGCAAACATTGTCCCAAAATCAATGTACTCTCCATTGATATTCAAATCCTCAAATTCTTCATCTGAACGTCGATATTGAAATATGATATCGTACAAATTGTGGTTTTCTTTTTAAAGCAAATTTTATGCTTTAAATTCAATAAATTGTATTTATTATGAATGTGCCAGAAATTTTTCAGTACTTTAGAGGGTTCTGCCATTTTAGATGTTATGCTGTTCCTGTCTGATTTATCAAATGTGTCATTTAAATCTCCAGTCATTTCTATATCAGTCTGAAGGCCTTGCAGTAAAGATTGCAATTCATCCAAAAATGCCAAGTTTCCCACTGGTGATACATACAAGGAAATGAATGTATATTTTCCCCCCAAATCAACAAATTAAAAATCAAATACCTCCCTCATCTGCAGGTGGAGAGAATAATGTCAGAATAAATACAGGTTTAAAAGTCAGGAGCATTGATAGTCCTATTTTAAAATGACACTAAAATGCTCACAATATATTAAAAAGCTCTGTAAAATTCAAAAATAATAAAAAAAATATTAAAACAAGGTACAAAGAAATAATACACAGTTATAAAGCTCAGGAATTATCAATGTGAAGTTACAATGGGTTGATTGTGTTTCATGTGATTTAAAAAATAAAATGTTTGCAAAAAATCCACTTACAATATGCTAAAAATGGCAAGAATACTTAACCTTTTACTACCAGTGACATATTTAGTCAATGTCCGCCTGGAATTTCCTCCCCCTTAAACATTTGTTATATCTCTGCAGCAGAACATAGCAGGAGCCTGGTTCAGGTCTTAAATTGAAGCTAACCCCCTTGGCTTTGAGTGTGAATAGTCAAATTTCTTATATTTCTTAATGTGTCCACTCAGCAGACAAACATATGAAAAAAAAACAAAAAAACAGCTGGCGAACATTTTTTTTCGGTCTTCAGAGGTCAGAGTTTTCAACTATATGCATGTCAAGGGCCTGCGAATGATTTGAAAACCTTGTTCTAGGTGGCTACTAGCTTGGATAAAAATTTGGGACAAATTGATCAATTAGAAAAAATTCTACATCATGTTTTGTGAAGACTGGACCTGGAATGAAATTTCACACCTACAGTATAATAAAAAATCATAAAAATATTGAAAATAATAAGAATAAAAACCATTGCAATTGCTATAAAAACCTTAAGACACTGCTAGAGAGCCTTTACCTGCTGTTATGCAATGAAAAAAAAACCTCAGAGTTGCCTTCTGGTGTGAAAAAAAGGAGCACTGATAAGAAACTGATAAAAAACTGATTGATTATCCCTTCTGAGTCAATGATTGACAGCTAAAAATGCAGCCTGAAGCGTCTAGAGGAAGTCTCACCCCCTAAGGGTGGCTGAAAATACAAAGAATGACAGCGGTTTTTACCAATCAAATCGCCTTATTTCTGGCGCTCGTTCTTCAAACATTTACTACGTAATCAGTAACGTTTACTAGTCTCTAGCTCTTGAGATAAACTAGTCTGGGTTATTTTGGATATATATCATGCTCCAGAATAAGGTAAAAACATGGGATATATATATGCTGGTTTTTGCTTTTGCGGTTTTGTTGGTAAAAATGTATGATATTGACATGCTGTGCTTGCCGGGTTGCCGTGTGTTTTTATTGGGATTCTGCTAGTTCATTAATTTATTGGTTTATTGCATAATAGTGTCATGTCTGTGGAAACAAACTTTATGATTTTGTTGTGGTGATATTTGAAAATACGTGCATGTGAGAAAATTTGTGGAGCGGTTTCAAACAAACGTTGTTTATCTCGCGTTTATCTTAAAAATAATAAGTGTCATCTGGGGAGACAGGAGTGGTCCTCGGTGACCGCGATCCGGACTAAGTTAACAGGTGTGTAATTTAAAAAAAAACAAGTTAAAAATAAATGCTAAATGGGTTTAACATTCAGGAATGTAATTGGTCAGATGCTTACGATAAGTGATGCTGGTGTTTCGTGTGATTTAGCGAATTCAAAAAAATATTCATTTTAAAAACGGCAAGAGCTCGTATGAAAAAAAAGTTCGTAAGTATCTTTGTTACAACAGCCGCGCCAGAACTATTCAGATACTGTACATCAGAAAAGTATCTGAACTTGACTGGTTTATATTCAGTTATGTGCATTGGGAACGAAAGGGAGACTTAGATGGATTTTATTAGGGGTTTAGTAATCAGAAAATTTATTTTTACACGTTTATGCCTACGAGCAGAAATAACTTCCTGCTTTCAGCGCTTTATTTGTTTCTGCTTGTAACCTTGAACAGAGAAACCCAGTACTGACTCACAGAAACACCCCGGAGTTTCTGTGTTTCTGGGATTTAAGAGGGATGTATGCAGCGGTGTTACTAGTCTGGAAGGAGGAGACGCGCATTCCGCACGGGGAGCGTAGAGCAATGAGCCGCACCTGCTGCGCGCTGAGTTCTGTCCTATATAACCGCTGAGCACGGACACACAGAGTCTCCAGCCAGTGTTGGAGATTTATGATTTCAATGTTTTTTTTTTCCTTTTGAGCAGAAGCTGGGTTTCTTCCTCTAGTTAAAGTTATTGGAGTTGTGGTTACTGTGCTAGACCGTCGGGAATAAAGATAAGAGTGCTTTCTTGATACTTCACAAGAGTATACATAATTCACGAGCTGTATTAAAAAAAATGAACTGGAAGAAAAGCAATAGGGCTGGAGTTTATAGACTGTGATGCAAATACGAGAGTAGGAGAGGAGGGGACTAGTTCAGGAGCACAACCGGCCCTCTCCTGCCCATTCTCCCACCAGGGTCTGTTGTAACCCAGTGTGAAATTCAGTGAAATTGTGGTTCAGCTTTTGATCACTCAGCTGCTTTGCCCTGGGAATATGGGGCAAATAAAGGAGATACCAACCAGATTAGAGGGAGAGTTTTTATTCCCAAGGGATGACTTGTTTTACAACAGCAGACAACTTAAAGAAAAAGAAAACCTGTGTTCTGCTGCTCCAGGTTGGTTCCACTGGGAACAAGTGTGGCCAGGAGCTCATGAACAGTAATTAGGGGTTGTTTCCACAAGGGGGGCTGGAGTAAGTTAGATGTCAAGGGCAATAAAACTCATTAGACCTAATTGACCAGTTAAAGTGAGTTGTTCTGCTTTCTGCACAGAAACCAGTGCTCTCTTCTCAATGTGTGGGTGAGTCTGTCAGTGATATAACAGCTAGGCAGGACTGCCACTGTGGTCTATTTCATCACCTGTGACCCCATCTTCCAAAGACAACAGTCCAATCTAGCATAGAGTGTCCCGGACTGATAGTGACTGACAAATAGTGACCCCTTAATGGAGGAAACTTTAGCTTTTTTAGGTAATTATACCACTTGACAATGTTACAGGTGTTGGGGGGGGGGGGGAACCCCTAGTGATCCCACAGTCTCACATAGACAATGGCCAGTCTACACAAACCTCCAGTAAAACACAGCCCTGACCCCTGTTATGTCACCCAGGTCTACACTGTGAGACAATGATTATTTAGGAAAATTGTAAGGAATGCATTCCAAAGCAGTCAATGGAAGTATGGAATTAAAATAGTCAAGTCTTGTAAAATAGAGTATATTATCTATTTATTATACCTTTACATTGTGACAAAAACAAATTTCAAGTCCATTATGAGCACACACAGCATATTAAAGATGGGTCTCTGCGCTGTAAAGGAATCTCAGTAACTTTAGCTAATAAACCTGAAATGTCATTTCTTTTACTGCTTGTTCTTTAAAGTACTAACTCATTGACATTATGTAGATTAAAATAAGACTATTCACAAAGAAAAAGCATTTATCACAAATGTATCATGCCAAATAAACTCTAGTAATCAAGAGCAATTAAGAAAAGGAAACAAAACCATCTTTTGAGGATGCCAGATAGAAATGTAAACACACACTCACACGTGGGGCCAATCTTACCCGAAATCAATTAACCCACCAATGATCTTGGACTGATGTCTGAAAACCAGAGCAAACAGTACAATATTAAGGTACTAAAGCTATTAGTAGAACAGATCTAGCTTCTCAACATAATACTTATGTCTGAACTTCATTGAATAGTGACACTTCAATCTTTCATATTCAATATTTTTCACAAAATCAACAGCTGAGAACAGACCGCCATATACCTTTATCCAGTGGTTTTCAGAGCAGAGACATCTGTGTGGGCAAGAGTTCTTTCCCTGAGGTCCACTGCACGTCAGCTAGCCACGTTCTGGCTGGGTCGTGTGTACTCCTGGGAAGATCGCCTGTAATGAATATTGGGGACTTTGTACAAATTAATAATGTGAGCATATTAATATGATTTGTGTTGAAGCCAAACATAGACAATCACTGTTAAAACTTGAATTCAACCTCCAGTGTCTGCTTTTGAAATGCTGATCATCACCCGTCTTCTGGCTTCTAGATGCACGTGTTAATGGATATTTCTTGTCTTCTTTTTTTTCCCCCCATATGCTCTTCTCTGTATCATTAAGTACTTCTGGGTCATTTCATGTACCTCGTGGCATCTTGGCTGGTGGTGAATGGCAGGCAGCTGCTCTAAAAATAACATGCCTATTAATATGATGTTGAAGACAAAACCAAAACAATACAACTTTGTTTTGCACTTTACAATTTATCACAAGCTTGTCATATTTACAGTCATCAACTGATTTAGGCTGCTGTTCCTGTGAAAAATGTCCTTTGTTTAAGAAAGATTCAATTAAAAATCTTTAGGTTTTAAATATAAACCACTGGCAATATGGTAATCACTTTTACAACTTTTAAGAAGTTGCAAGATAGCTCTACAACTATGTTGTCCTTAACCTATTCAGAAACTACCACTAATATTGTAAGAAATTGTTCTCTAGACTCTAGATCTTGTGGGCTCTGTTCTCGATGAATTGGAAAGGTGTCGTTCATGAAGTCCAGTACTCTGTCGATCTCTCTCTTACCAAGAGACTACCCATCTAACGCTGCAGGAAACTCCAGTGCCTGGTCTGGGAATGCCGTGCTATTCAGATTCTGTCAATAAATTTCAAGAATGGTTCACCTTTTTGTTTACACTGTGGCATTTCTTTGCAGTAACAATTGAGTGGGATAGTTATCTGCCTTCTATACTCTTCTGAAAATCATGTATCTTTTTAGCAGTCCCATATCCCTTCCTTATATCCTTGCTGATGAGAATGAGAAATGCTATTTTCAAGACATTAACACGAATATAATTTTTACATTAATTCCAAGGTACAAGAAAATGAATATCTTCAAAATATGCACTTTAATATACTTACTTAGTTTCTTTTTTGGAAATGGTCAGTGAACCAACCACTCCAGAGCTTGTCCTTCACCTTGAAATTATTTCCTGGAAATGCTGTAATCACAGAGGAGCTCTTCTCCCCTCAACAATGTCCCTTTTTGTCACAGACAGAATTATGACAGGCTGTTCGTTGATTATAAATGACTTTCTTACAGCCCTTACATTGTCTTTTCTCTTTGATGGATTTATCCATCTTCCGATTTGCCTCCTTATCCGGGAGGCAGGCTCAGTGTTTTTCACGAGCATCAATGCACAGTTTTTGTGCAGGTTCATCTGAAAAGAAAAGACATCTCATGTCTCCCTCTGTCATCTGTGAGCTTCAGCAGTTGTCTTTGTGATGACCTTGCCGTTGTAATCACACACCACCTCTCCCTTCTGGAAACACCTGGAAGTCACAAACTTCTTCTCCTTCACAGGATCGTCAGTGATGCTCAGGCCTTCCCAGATTTGATACTTTATCAACTTTTTAATTTGCATGCCATTTGGTGGCAGTCCTGTGTTGGGCTTCCACTTCTCAAGCACTTCAGACACTGTTGATACATTGGCTGACCAGTCCATCTTCTCCGTCTCCTTTCACAGCTGCTGACCTGGGCATTACAGCGCAGTTTAGTGAAGTAAAGATGAAACGGCTGATAAAACACAAATAAAATGCAATTAAGGTACATTCCAGATTTTCTTAAATACCGTACATGATTGGAGCTATGCAGGTGGAGGTCTTTTGTTCGGTATTAACATGGATTTTAATTGGCTTCTATGAAAATTGGCCATGGTGTGAGTGAGTCCTGTGATGGACTGGTGTCACATTATGGGTGATACAGTACTTTGCATCCACTGCTTGCCAGGATGGTTCCAGTTCTACCACAACCCTGAATTGAGTGGATGGGTATATCAATGTAGCCATCAACTTGCATGTTCCTCTTCTTCACTCAATGCAAAGGAAGCCAGCTGTTGTTTGAGGTTTTGTGCTCTTTAACAGGAATTATGACCATTTTTGTGCCCACTTGTTGAAACAACACTTTCTTTGCACCCATTCCTCAACCTGTAATAGTGAGAAAATAAAAATGAATACACCAAACTGTAAAAATCCCATATATGTAATTTCTTACTTTTGTTGTATGAAAGTATTCTTACTGTCATGTTCTTTACCACCCTGGGATGCTACAGGTGCTTCAGCTGGAGAAAGGCCTGCAGGTAATACAGTACAAGAAGCTGCTCAGGCAAGGTGATGTCTTGCCCAGTCTGTGCAACACATCTCTCTTTGCAACCATCAACACCTTCCAGCAATCCTTCGTACTTGGTTCTGGACTCTGCAACTGTCTATATCTGTGGGAGAAATTAATACTCATCAACTTTTTTTGTATTCAAATTAAAAGTACAACTGAAAGAAGTTTTAAAATGAAAATGACCTATTTTTAGTAATCTCTTGGCAACATTCTTACTGTTCTTCTTCTGAATATCCTTTAGGATACTTTGGAAGTTGATGATGAGGTTAGCCAGGCTGGGATCCTCTACTTTCACACTGATATCATTTAGGATGTAGCCCGGAAAATGGTTTATGTTCTTAATATAATTAGCAATGATTTGGTGAGACAGTCCAGTGGTCTTCATTTGGTTACAATAATTGTTGTTTTGGATAGGCCCTTTACAAAGTTTAAGGAAGATGCAGATGGATCCATAAAAACAGGAATCTGGAAACATTTTCTACCTGACAAATGTAGAGTCACTATGTTTATGGCTGAGATTTCACATGGGTGAATTTTAAGCTAAGGAGTAAAAACATGTGCTATGGAAAGATCACTGCTCAATTTTAAATGCCTTTAAAAAATAAATACCTCCTGAGAGCAATCTGCCACTTCAAGATCCTTGGTAAGGTCCTGTTTAAACCCAGCCAGGTGAGGAGCATCCAGGGAGTGCGTTCTGTCCAGTCCAGCCTGGGTCACCGTCTTCCTGAGAGCCTGCTGATGGCTTTTAAGAACTGGGGGACAGTAGGAATACAAAATACACATTTAACATTTTTACTTCTAAGACAAACTAGAATACAAGTATAAAACAAAAGATACATTTGGAAAAAATAGAAAGTTCTCCAGAACTCACATCTTCCCCTTCCTCTTCCACTTCAGTCTCTGGCATCTCTTCCTCCTGGACAGCAGCCTCTTGCTCAGGGCATCTGGACCACTGGTATATCATTTTAACATACCCTTACATAAAGGTAAAGGTTAGAAATGAAACAGAAGAACCCTTATAAATTATAAATATCTTACCTTGCTGATGTGTCTTCAGGATTCCACATAAAACAGTCCATGGACTCCGCCAGTCTCACATTCTCCCTCACACATGAGCCCTATGCTCTTGTAATCCCCGACCTGCCCATTCCTCAGGTGATTCAACAAGTCCTTCCTGGCCTGGAGAAGGACCTTGCTGATGGCTCATTTCATACACACCCTCTTTAGGTGAAGAGGAAACTGGTCAAATGTCTTCAGGCAGGTCTTGCACACCAGATGTATCCTCATGGGTCTCTTTTGAAAATAAATAACTTTTGTGTAAAGGAACAAGTCAAGACTGTTTCAGTTTCTTAACCGAGCCTTAATTTTCTCTCCAATAGCTTCACCATATTGTTTATTGTATTTTTATCAGAATTATACCTTGCTCTAAAATAATGACTTTATAAAACAACTTAACTCTTACTTGGTCTTGTTCGCAGTCTTTCCAGTAGAAGTCGTTGTAGAATTTAAAAACTGCTGTGATAATTTGGTCTGCCCGAGTGTCCTTCCCTAACCCAGTATTGATAGCTTGTGTACTGTAGGGTCCAAAGGTGGTGTTCTGCAATTTCCTCCCATAATGTTTCTTTGATCAGTTGGAAGCAAGTGTGAAAGCTTCCTCCCAGTGGGGAAGCTCAAGATCCTCTAGTTGTATGACAGATTTTGCTCTTCGAGGATCTGCAGTGTGGTGTGAAGCCAATTTTTGGCATTGCTTACCAGCTTCAAATATGTGAGTTTGGGTGGCTTGGCAGGTTTTATGAGTTCCTCGGTCTTCCGTCGTAGGCTGGCGGGTGGTGGCGGGTTCTCCCGTCCAATAAAACTGCTGTGTTTTGTAAATGGTGGACTGTTTGGATCATTTTGTAGATGATCCTGGTTCCTTGTTGGAAGGTATCCTGTCTGTTTGACATGTTTGTTGTGTAGGCAGTGTGGAGGGTGACCGTACGGTTGCGTGCGTTGTCAACTCTGGATTGATCCATACTTACCATTTAAATGCCTAAAGCTTCGTTGACACCGTTAGGTTTCCACTGTTAGGCAGCTTTACCTCTGTAGAATCTGTGGCTCCATAGGAAGACAATCTTGCCTTTCTGTGTGTCGCTATGTTTTTGCCTGGGTCTTCTTCAGGCATTGTTCTGGAACACTGTGTCCATGCTGGCCTGTTTTTATCCTGTTTTGTAAGGGGCAGTGTGTTGTAGTTCCTCCTAGGGGGCTAGTTTGTATCCTATGGTCTGTGTTCCTTCTGTACGTTTCTGTATGACTAGGTGCAGTTTCAGTTGGTGAATGGGTTTCTGCTTTCCCTGGTGGGGATTATGCATGGACCATTAACATCTCAATAGGCAATCAGGGTCTTTTGTTTTCCTCCCTAGTAGGACTGTGCAAGCTGTGCGAGTTTCCATAGCTGATTGGTTTCAGTTATTCTTCTGTTTGTTGCGTGTTAGTATGGTGAAGAGTTCCAGTCCCTGTAGGATCTGGCTAGTTAGGAGAGGGGAACAAAGCTCCTTCTCCCAGATTTTATCCGAGAGGGGACCATCTGGGACAAGGAGAGCACTCTCCTTCCAACGACTAAAACCCTCCCGGTTTTTCTGATGTTCAGGTCTTGTGTAAAGATAGTATTAAGTCTTTTGATCCACTCCCTTTCCTTTTTCTTTGTTTCTATCTCTGTCCAGTTGGGGTTGCTTTCCAGTCCCGTGGTTCCTGATGTACCTGTGTTGTGTCAGCTGGGTTCGGATGGAGTTACCCGTTCCCCCCACATAGGTCACCCCGCACTTTTTGCACTGGATGCTGTAGATGGCGTTATTGATGTTTTCTGAGAGTGCCCTTTGCAACTGGAAGATTTCTTTAGTTTCTTTGTTTTGGATCATTGTTTTCTGTTATGAAATGTTTGGCTCTTGGTGTATATGATCTGTTTTGTACAGGTTTTAGCTTGCTTTGGACTAATTAATGCTGAAGGTTTTTGTTTTTTTCTGTGTGCAGATATGATTTTGTGCTCCCTTAGTATGTTTGTGTTTTCTAATATCATGGTTTTTGGTTGTTTTTTATGCTGAGTTGAGAATATGATGTGTTGAGGAGTATTTTTCTGTCATCTGGAGTTTTTCTATTTAGAAATGTTTGTGCCACATTTTTGAGGAAACTTTGTGTGTATCTTCTCTGGCATAAAGCTGGGAAGAGTGTGTATTTGGCTTCCTCAAAGTCTTGTTGTTGTGTACAGATTTTGTGGAAGTGTAGGAGTTGTGATTTTACCAGTCCTTTTAAAGTATGTTTTGGGTGGAAGCTATCCTTGTGCAGTAAGCCGTGTGAATGTGTCTTTGAAAAATACCTTGATGTCCAGTTTGTCTGTGTTGTTGAAGGAAGAAACCTTGTATGTGGTGGTGTCTAGGAAGTCTATCAGGCTACCATGCTTGGTGTATTTGAGTTTAATGGACCTGTGGTGTGTGTTGAGGCTGTTAATGATTTCTTGTAAGGCTTGATATGTGCTGCCTATATGTTTATTTTTTATATCTTTGCCCTGGGATGGACTGATGTCCTTTCCAGGGTGTAGCCTCCCATGTGTCTATTTCTTGCCACGTTTTAAAGTGGAGTTACAATCTTACTATTTTTACAGTTTTAAATTGACATTTACAAATGTATATTGAAGCAGCTACCCACCTGAACTAAACTATGTCAGCATGTGTAGTCTGCAAAGGAACAAGTAATAGGTTTATTCGATACTGAAAAGAGAAGAGAGAAAACTCAATGTTTCGGCTGTGAAGCCTTCTTCAGGTGTGAGAAAGACAAGGCAGATTACAAAGATTAAATAGCACAGAAGAACAAAAGCTGGGAGAGGGGAGGAGGCAGGAGCAGCAGAGAGGCCACACAGGAAGTGCAAAATGGAGAGAGGTGAAGAAAGGTGTGAAGTCAAAACCTGCAAGAGAATAGAGAAGATTACATTAAAATAAGTCAGTCATTGAGAGATCCTGGCTATTTGAGGTGAAAAGAAAAACTATGGGCTTGGAGAAATCTTTAACCTTCCCAGCCCTAATATGTTCTCTGAAGCATTCTCCTAGTCTCCTTTCGGTTTCTCAAATGTAGATAGCTGGGCATTTTTTGCAAGAGATACAGTAAATGAGATACAGGATGTTGTCAGGGTTATCTGGAATTGTCCTGTGATGCCCTGAATGTCGTTAGATATGTATTTGCCAGTGATGCAGCGAGTGATATTGCAGGGGAAGGTGCTGAGTGTGAGGGAGCTGTGAACAAGAAGCTTATGTGGTGGTCAGCGATAAGAGATGATTGGGCGGCCGTAAGCGAGTGCAAAGCTCGCTGGCACCCTTCTTATAGAGAGGACAGCTCCGTCACCTCTTTTACGACGCTGCTTTATTTCCCTTGCGTTTTTCTCTTCTTCCCACGTTCTCTCTCTTCACTGCCTTCGTCCCCGCTCTATTTCACTTCAGCCTTTCACTCTTGCTTCCTTCCAATGAGGACGGAGCTGCGGGAGAAAGGGCGCTATAGAGGATCGCTGTGGAGAGCTGCTGCTGTGCTTTGACATCTGAGCTCTGTGGAAAACGATCTCAATACAATTCTGAAAAACGCGACTCCCCGACCGCCAGCCGAACAAGTCTCCACAGCCGAAGCGCCGTGTCTCTTTTCAGCTGGCGATAAACCTTTCCTCGATCCTTTGCGGACTTGTAAAACTGTTCACGATCAGAATAAAAAACGCTCACGCTAATACACAAGCACCCGTGTCTCGCCAAAGCTGACAAATAAACAGACGGACAAGCCACACTGCACGTGTGAACAGGGCAATGAGCGAGCGAGCGGGGATAGGGCGCCTCCTGCGCTTAAAAGCTTACAGCACCTGGTATTCCCAGGCGGTCTCCCATCCAAGTACTAACCAGGCCCGTTCCTGTTTAGCTTCCGAGATCAGACGAGATCAGGCGTGCTCAAGGGGGTGTGGCTGTAAGCGAGTGCAAGGCTCGCTGGCACCCTTCTTATAGAG